>NW_027012624.1:0-15000 GCF_036934945.1 Oncorhynchus masou masou
CACTCAGACAGGGGGACATGTCAGGACTGGAGCCTGACACCACACTAACCTCAGACAGGAGGACATGCCAGGACTGGAGTCTGACACCACACTAACCTCAGACAGGGGGACATGTCAGGACTGGAGTCTGACACCACACAACACTCAGACAGGAGGACATGTCAGGACTGGAATGTGACACCACACTCAGACAGGGGGACATGTCAGGACTGGAGTCTGACACCACACTACACTCAGACAGGGGGACATGTCAGGACTGGAGTCTGACACCACACTACACTCAGACAGGGGGACATGTCAGGACTGGAGTCTGACACCACACTACACTCAGACAGGGGGACATGTCAGGACTGGAGTCTGACACCACACTAACCTCAGACAGGGGGACATGTCAGGACTGGAGTCTGACACCACACTACACTCAGACAGGGGGACATGTCAGGACTGGAGCCTGACACCACACTAACCTCAGACAGGAGGACATGTCAGGACTGGAGTCTGACACCACACTACACTCAGACAGGGGGACATGTCAGGACTGGAGCCTGACACCACACTACACTCAGACAGGGGGACATGTCAGGACTGGAGTCTGACACCACACTACACTCAGACAGGGGGACATGTCAGGACTGGAGTCTGACACCACACTACACCTCAGACAGGGGGACATGTCAGGACTGGAGTCTGACACCACACTACACTCAGACAGGGGGACATGTCAGGACTGGAGTCTGACACCACACTACACCTCAGACAGGGGGACATGTCAGGACTGGAGTCTGACACCACACTACACTCAGACAGGGGGACATGTCAGGACTGGAGTCTGACACCACACTACACTCAGACAGGGGGACATGTCAGGACTGGAGTCTGACACCACACTACACTCAGACAGGGGGACATGTCAGGACTGGAGTCTGACACCACACTAACACTCAGACAGGGGGACATGTCAGGACTGGAGTCTGACACCACACTAACACTCAGACAGGGGGACATGTCAGGACTGGAGTCTGACACCACACTGCACTCAGACAGGGGGACATGTCAGGACTGGAGCCTGACACCACACTACACTCAGACAGGGGGACATGTCAGGACTGGAGTCTGACACCACACTAAACTCAGACGTGGGGAGGGATGGAAAACAAAGGTGGAGAAGGACACAGCAAAGAGAGGTGTAAAGGGATTAATGGGGGTGAGTCAGAGAGAGAGAGAGAGAGAGAGAGAGAGAGGAAGAGAGAGAGAGAGAAAGAGGGAAGTGAGAGAGAGGAAGAGCGAGGGAGAGGAAGAGCAAGAGAGAGCGAGAGAGCGAGGAGAGGAAGAGCAAGAGAGAGCGAGAGAGGGAAAGAAGAGAGCGAGAGAAAGAAAGGAGAGAGAAGGAAAGAAGTCCCTCATCTGCTGCTGGTGTGAATGGAAAGAGGAAGGCACTGAACATCAGTCTGTCTAGGACACGTCAAACCTGTCCAAACACACCAGGCCCACCTACCACCACCGGAGAGGCCAAACAATTACATACAAGACACCTTTAACCACCTGAAAGGATGGACTCATATGACCTCCTGCTCCAGTACTGGGGTCGAGTTTCCAATGGATTTCCGTACGTGTGTCTCGCCACAGGGAATTGAGGCCCTGCTCAACCACCTAGCGTTTATTTGTCTAGGAAAGTGTCTCCCCATTTCTCCCCTCGTTATTCTACTGCTCCCTTCTCATCTCAGCAGCTCTTACTGTACCTCACTGTACTGCACCCTACTGTACTGCACTGCACCCTACTGTACTGCACTGTACTATACTGCACTGTACTATACTGCACTGCACCCTACTATACTGCACTGCACCCTACTATACTGCACTGTACTGCACCCTACCCTACTGTACTGTACCACACCCTACTGTACTGCACCCTACTGTACTACTGCACCTTACTGTACTGCACCCTACTGTACTGTACTGCCTAATGTACTGCACCCTACTATACTGCACTGTACTCTATACTGCACACCCTACTATACTACACTGTATACTGCACCCTACCCTACTGTACTGTACTGCACCCTACTGTACTGCACCCTACAGTACTGCACCTGCGTACTGCACTGCACCTAATGGACTGTACCCTACTGTACTGTACTGCACCTAATGTACTGTACCATACCCTACTGTACCGCACCTACTGTACTGTCCTACTGTACTGTCCTACTGTGAGAGTGGAAGAGTTAATACACTGTTACTAATAGTATACTGCACTGCACCTACTGTACTGTCCTACTGTACTGTCCTACTGTACTGTCCTACTGTACTGTCCTACTGTACTGCACCCTACTGTACTGTCCTACTGTACTGTCCTACTGTACTGCACCCTACTGTACTGTCTACTGTACTGTCCTACTGTGAGAGTGGAAGAGTTAATACACTGTTACTAATAGTATACTGTACATGGAGGCCAGGTTAGTCAACTTCTGATTTCATTAAGACATTAGAAGGGAATGATAAAATGGCATTATACTGGGAAAGATGGGTAAATCTTTTAGTTGGAGATAAGATCAGAATTAATGGAGGATTGACTGTGTGAAAATCCAGCACTTGCAGAGAGAGAAATTAGGAATATATATAAAGTTATTTCTAGTCATGTGAGACAAAATGGCTGTAAGTAGCAGTAGAAGTCACTGTTTTCCGTTAAATCTACTCCAATCAGGGAGGGATGGTAGGGAAAATATAAAGAAATAAAAAACCTAAATTAGGGGGATTAGAAGTGCTCACAAACAATTACTTTGATAGATTGTGGGTTCTATCGGCAAATATTAATGCTGATCTACCCTCAAAAAAATGCAAAACCCTCACCCACCTGGCACTCCAGGCAGGCAACGCTAACAGTGTTTGAAAGAAATCAAGTAGTATTTGCACCCAGGTCTGAACCCTAGACAACCCAACCTGAATGTAGCATTATTTGGATATGTGGTGCGGAGCTAATGGGGTGTTTAGTAAACATATGGCATATGGGTATGTGTATGTGTGTGTGTGTGTTTGTGCATGTGTGTGTGTTTGTGTGTGTGTTTTTGTGCATGTGTGTGTGTTTGTGCATGTGTGTGTGTTTGTGTTTGTGTGAATGTTTGTGTGTGTGTGTGTGTGTGTGTATATGTGTGTGCCAATGGTCTCCAGCTGTCAGCACCACAGGGCCACCCCGCTACGGGGCTCAAGTCGGCACGTCATCCACAGCCCCCCCCTCTTCCTGCCCCTTAAAAGCCTGTCACCTACGGGCCATTGTTCCCAGCCAGTCCTCCTCCCTCTGGGTTCTCCCCTGGTCCCCTCGTCTGTCTGTATAAGGTAGAGTGGGAGTTTGGCTCAGGACCATGTTTCACAGCGCTAATCCATTCACCCTCAATCCGCCCTCCTTACACTCCAAAATCCCACCTCATCCCTTCATAGAATCCCACCCCCTCACCCCTCTCCAGGACTGAGAGACAGGTTCAAATCAGAACTTCGTTTCCCAGGGTTAGGGATGATGGTGGGGAAAGACTATAGGACGGGCTAGTATGAGTCAAAGCAGAGACCATCGTTTGACATGCTAGCAGTCAGAGGCAGTCATTTAACATACTAGCAGTCAAAGGCAGTCATTTAACATACTAGCAGTCAGAGACCGTTTTGACATACTAGCAGTCAGAGGCAGTCATTTAACATACTAACAGTCAGGGGCAGTCTTTTAACATACTAGCAGTTAGAGACAGTCGAGGCTATTCCATTGGGCCTCTATCTACACTACTGAGGAGATGGGTCTGTATTGGGCACGTTATTGGGCATGGTATTGGGTGCGGTGTGCAGGTGCGATTATTGGGCATGGTATTAGATGCAGTGTGGAGTGCAAGAATTATTGGGCATGGTATTGGGTACGGTATAGGGCATGGTATTGGGTACGGTATAGGGCATGGTATAGGGTACGGTATTGGGCACGGTATAGGGCATGGTATAGGGTTCGGTATTGGGTACGGTATTGGGCATGGTATTAGGGCAAGGTATTGGGCGTTGTATTGGGCATGTTATTGGGTACGGTATAGGGCACGGTATTGGGTACGGTATTGGGCACGGTATAGGGCATGGTATTGGGCATGGCAGTGGGCACGGTATTGGGCACGGTATAGTGCATGGTATAGGGTACGGTATAGGGCATGGTATAGTGCATGGTATAGGGTACGGTATTGGGCATGGCATTGGGCATGGTATTGGGCACGGTATAGTGCATGGTATAGGGCATGGTATTGATTACGGTATTGGGCATGGTATTGGGTACGGTATAGGGCATGGTATTGGGCATGGCATTGGGCACGGTATTGGGCACAGTATTGGGAATGGTATAGGGCATGGTATTGATTACGGTATTGGGCATGGCATTGGGCATGGTATTGGGTACGGTATAGGGCATGGTATTGGGCATGGCATTGGGCACGGAATAGTGCATGGTATAGGGCATGGTATTGATTACGGTATTGGGCATGGTATTGGGAATGGTATTGGGTACGGTATAGGGCATGGTATTGGGCATGGTATAGGGCATGGTACTGATTACGGTATTGGGAATGGTATAGGGCATGGTACTGATTACGGTATTGGGTATGGTATTGGGCATGGCGTTGGGCATGGTATTGGGCACGGTATTGGGCACGGTATTGGGAATGGTATAGGGCATGGTACTGATTACGGTATTGGGCATGGCATTGGGCATGGTATTGGGCACGGTATTGGATATGGTATTGGGCATGGTATTGGGCACGGTATAGGTCATGGTATTGGTTACGGTATTGGGCATGGTATTGGGTACGGTATTGGGCATGGTATTGGGTAAGGTATAGGGCATGGTATAGGGTACGGTATTGGGCATGGTATAGGGCATGGTACTGATTACGGTATTGGGAATGGTATAGGGCATGGTACTGATTACGGTATTGGGAATGGTATTGGGCATGGCATTGGGTATGGTATAGGGCATGGTATTGGGCATGGTACTGGGTACGGTATAGGGCATGGTATTGGGTACGGTATAGGGCACGGTATTGATACAGTATTGGGCATGGTATTGGGCATGGTATTGGGCACGGTATAGGACACGGTATAGGACACGGTATTGGGTACGGTATAGGGCATGGTATTGATTACGGTATGGAGCACAGTATAGGGCACGGTATTGGGTACGGTATAGGGCATGGTATAGATACGGTATTGGGCATGGTATTGGGCACGGTATTGGATATGGTATTGTGCACGGTATTGGGTATGGTATTTGGCACGGTGTTGGGTACGGTATGGGCATGGTATTGGGTATGGTATTGGGTACGGTATTGGGTATGGTATTGGGCATGGTATTGGGTACGGTATAGGGCATGGTATAGGGCATGGTATTGGGTACGGTATAGGGCATGGTATAGGGCATGATATTGATTACGGTATTGGGCATGGTATAGGGCATGGTATTGATACAGTATTGGGCATGGTATTGGGCATGGTATTGGGCACGGTATTGGGCACGGTATAGGGCACGGTATTGGGCATGGTATTGGGTACGGTATAGGGCATGGTATTGATTACGGTATGGAGCACAGTATAGGGCACGGTATTGGGTACGGTATAGGGCATGGTATAGATACGGTATTGGGCATGGTATTGATTACGGTATGGAGCACAGTATAGGGCACGGTATTGGGCACGGTATAGGGCATGGTATAGGGTACGGTATTGGGTATGGTATTGGGCATGGTATTGGGTACGGTATAGGGCATGGTATAGGGCATGGTATTGATTACGGTATTGGGCATGGTATTGATTACGGTATGGGGCACGGTATTGGGTACGGTATAGGGCATGGTATTGGGTATGGTATAGAGCATGGTATAGGGTATGGTATAGAGCATGGTATTGGGTACGGAATTGGGCATATTATTGGGTATGGAATTGGGCATGGTATTCGGTACGGTATTGGGTACGGTATAGTGCATGGTATAGGGCATGGTATTGATTACGGTATTGGGCATGGTATTGGGAATGGTACTGTTTACGGTAATGGGTATGTATTGGGCATGGCATTGGGCATGGTATTGAGCATGGTATTGAGCATGGCATTGGGTATGGTATTGGGCATGGTATTGGGCACGGTATTGGATATGGTATTGTGCACGGTATTGGGTATGGTATTTGGCACGGTGTTGGGTACGGTATGGGCATGGTATTGGGTATGGTATTGGGTACGGTATTGGGTATGGTATTGGGCATGGTATTGGGTACGGTATAGGGCATGGTATAGGGCATGGTATTGGGTACGGTATAGGGCATGGTATAGGGCATGGTATTGATTACGGTATTGGGCATGGTATTGATTACGGTATGGGGCACGGTATTAGGGTACGGTATAGGGCATGGTATTGGGTATGGTATAGAGCATGGTATAGGGTATGGTATAGAGCATGGTATTGGGTACGGAATTGGGCATATTATTGGGTATGGAATTGGGCATGGTATTCGATGCGGTATTGGGTACGGTATAGTGCATGGTATAGGGCATGGTATTGATTACGGTATTGGGCATGGTATTGGGAATGGTACTGTTTAGTGTAATGGTATGTATTGGGCATGGCATTGGGCATGGTATTGAGCATGGTATTGAGCATGGCATTGGGTATGGGATTGGGCATGGTATTGGGCAAGGTACTGTTTACGGTATTGGGCATGGTATTGGGCATGGCATTGGGCACGGTATTGGGTACGGTATAGTGCATGGTATAGGGCATGGTATTGATTACGGTATTGGGCATGGTATTGGGAATGGTATTTTGTATCGGTTATAGGGCATGGTATAGGGCATGGTACTGATTACGGTATATTGGGTATGGTATTGGGCATGGTACTGATTACGGTATAGGGCATGGTATAGGGCATGGTATAGGGTACGGTATTGGGCATGGTACTGATTACGGTATTGGGTATGGTATTGGGCATGGTACTGATTACGGTATTGGGTATGGTATTGGGCATGGTACTGATTACGGTATTGGGTATGGTATTGGGCATGGTACTGATTACGGTATTGGGTATGGTGTTGGGCATGGCGTTGGGCATGGTATTGGGCACGGTATTGGGCACGGTATAGGGCATGGTACTGATTACGGTATTGGGTATGGTATTGGGTATGGTATTGGGCATGGCGTTGGGCATGGTATTGGGCATGGTATTGGGCACGGTATTGGGCACGGTATAGTTCATGGTATTGATTACGGTATTGGGCATGGTATTGGGTACGGTATTGGGCATGGTATTGGGTACGGTATAGGGCATGGTATAGGGTACGGTATTGGGCATGGTATAGGGCATGGTATAGGGCATGGAACTAATTACGGTATTGGGAATGGTATAGGGCATGGTACTGATTACGGTATTGGGAATGGTATTGGGCATGGCATTGGGTATGGTATTGGGCATGGTATAGGGCATGGCTTTGGGTATGGTATAGGGCATGGTATAGAGAATGATGTAAGTCGCTCTGGATAAGAGCGTCTGCTAAATGACTTAAATGTAATGTTAAATGTATAGGGCATGGTATTGGCCATGGTACTGGGTACGGCATTGGGTACGGTACTGGGCATGGTATAGGACGCGGTATTAGATGCTGGTATAGGGCATGGTATTGATACGGTATTGGGCATGGTATTGGGCATGGTATTGGGCACGGTATAGGGTACGGTATTGGGTACGGCATTGGGTACGGCATTGGGCATGGTATTGACACGGTATTGGGCACGGTACTGGGTACGGTATTGGGCATGGTATTGGTTATGGTATTGGGCACAGTATAGGGCATGGTATAAGGCATGGTATAGGGCACGGTATTGGGAATGGTATTGGGAATGGTATTGGGAATGGTATTGGGAATGGTATTGGGAATGGTACGATTGATTGGGAATGGTATTGGTATGGTATTGGGAATGGTATTGGGCATGGCTTTGGGTATGGTATAGGGCATGGTAATGACGTATGGTACTAGATGCGGCATTAGGTAAAATTACTGGGCATGGTATTAGATGCGGTACTGGGCATGGTATTAAGTATGCAAGTCATTGATTGATTAGTGGGCATGGTATTGGGCGCGGTATTGGAGTACGGTATAGGGCATGGTATAGGGCATGGTATTGATGCGATGGGCATGGTATTGGGCATGGTATTGGGTGCGGGGGCATGGTATAGGGCATGGGTCTGTTATTGGGCATGGTATTGCATGGTATTGGAGCGCGGTATTAGACGCGATTATAGGGCATGGTATTGAGTATGGTTTTGGCCGGTATTGGGTGTGGTATTGGGCATGGTATTGGGTATGGTATTGGGCATGGTATTGGGCAGGTGTTGGGTATGGTATTGGGCATGGTATTGGGCATGGTATAGGGCATGGTATAGGGCATGGTATTGATTATGGTATTGGGCATGGTATTGGGCATGGTATAGGGCCGCGGTATAGGGCATGGTATAGGGCGCGGTATTGGAGCGCGGTATAGGGCATGGTATTGGAGTGCGGTGTGGGCATGGTATTGGGTGCGATTATTGGGCATGGTATTAGATGCGGTGTGGGCATGGTATTAGGTAGGTATTGGAGCCTGATGTGGGCATGGTATTGGAGTGCGGTATTGGAGTACGGTATTGGGCCGCGGTATTGGGCATGGTATTAGACGCGGTATTGGGCATGGTATTAGGTGCGGTGGTAGACGCAGGTATTAGATGCAGGTATTGGGCATGGTATGGTGGTCAGCCTGTGTGGCGCGCGTACGTGTGTGCGAGACTCACCACCTGCATGGCGGAGCTCCTTTGGTGGGTGTGGCTCGATGAGCAGCTGACATGGTGTCTGTCCAAAACTCTGATCTGTGCCTCCACAGCCTGGTGAAGGTAGAGAGAAGAGAAGTAGAGACAGAAAGAGATAGGTGTAGAGAGAGAGGGGTCGAGAGAGGTAGAGAGAGGTAAAGGTAGAGAGGTAGAGAGAGAGGGGTAGAGAGAGGTAGAGAGAGAGAGAGAGGGGGGGTAGAGAGAGAAGGGGTAGAGAGGAGTAGAGGTAGAGAGAGGGAGGTAGAGAAAGGTAGAGAGAGAGAAAGAAAGAGGTAGAGCGAGAGAAAGTGAGACAGAGCGAGAGAGAAATGGCGAGAGAGCGAGAGAAAAGAGAAACAGAGCAAGAGAGAAACAGAGAGAGAGACAGACAGGCGGGTTAGGTGAAACTAATTAAGAGATAGGACCATAAATGTCACAGGAGGCCGCCGCCTCTCAGCTCTGGACAACATCAGGGGCCACAGAGTCAAGGTAACACAGGGCTGGGAGGACAGAGAGATGTACTAGTGTATGGTCAACACAGTAAAGAATACATACAGCAACAGAGGTAGGTGTGTGTAGGAGTACTCTAGGTGAGATGGGGCTACAGAGAGAGAGAGTAAATACAACTCATATTTATGTTTATTTATTTTCCCTTTTGTACTTTAACTATTTGCACATTGTTACAACACTGTATATAGACATAATGATATTTGAAATGTCTTTATTCTTTTGGAACTTTTTGGTGTAATGTTTACTGTTGAAATGGTTTATTTCACTTTTGCTTGTTGCCGACCCCACTTGCTTTGGCAATGATAACATATATGTTTCCCATGCCGATAAGAACCTTCAATTGAAATTGAATTGAGAGAAGCGAGAGAAAGAAACAAATATCTTGGGCAGGAAAGACAGAGGTTAAGTGGGCGACTGCTGCGCCGTACCCAATCTGACTGTGTGTGAAGAGTGTGTGGAGAAGAGCAGAGAACTATGTGAGCAGAGCAGAGCAGAGCGAGCGAGAGCCTCAGTTAAGCCCATAGACTCGGACTATACTTACTGTATACTAATACCTGGGATTCATGTGAAATGGCACCCTATTCCCTATGTATAGTGCACTTCTTTTAACCAGACCCTATTTGTACTCTGGTCAGAAGTCACTACATAGAGAAGTGGAAGTCATTTCAGATCAGACCTAAACTCCAGCCTCTGCCTGCCATCCTACCTTCCTGTTTTTGTGGAGGATCCCAGTGTAGTAAGAAAAAAAAGAAGATGGTTCCTAATCTCTAACAGGTATGAGGAAAAATCTCCCGGCCTAGACTCAAGGCCTCCACCGACACCAGTTGATATGTGAGCATCAGAAAACCCCAGGGCTTTGGTTCCGTCTCTCTCGCTCTCTCTCTCTCTCTTTCCCCCAGTCCGAGCTCTGCCTCTTACCTCCCCTTCCTCTCTTTTCCAGCTCTTTCCTTCTCTCCCCTTTCTCTCCCCTGACCCTCAAAGCCACTCAAGCTTTGATCCCCACTCCTCTCACAGCTGAGGAGAACAATGGGATCTGTCCCTCCTCTTTATTTAGTGTAGATCCACTCCTGGGTCCATTAGACTGGGCCATCGATTACAAACAGATGATCTAGGGTGTGTCCCAAAATAGTACCCTATTCCCTACATAGGGCCCTGGTCAAAAGAAGTGCACTGTTAAGAGAATAGGGTGCCATTTGGGACACAGCCCTACAGTCACTAAGAGGATCTTGATACCAGAGAATGCATGCAGGGGTTGTAGGAAAGGCCCAAGTCATTACGTCACTGGAATGGGAGTCAGGGCAAGATGGCGATAAGCGCTAGCTAGCTAACCCGATGTCTTCACAGCATCACTGTTTGATGAAGGGGAACTAAAGAGGACGATTTCAGACTTGCATAGAAATGTTGATGACACAAAATAAGAACACTTTTCAGTATTTGTCCGCGGCGTGAATGTGAGTGGTGTTTGCAGGCTCTAGCTCTAGCTAGCCTAGTAGCTTGGCACAGGTCCAGCAGGAGGATTAAATGGAGGTGATTGATCAAAGTGTGTGAGCCTGGGGTGTGAGGGGTAGTCCGTCAGGACCACTATGAACATCTGTGCCGGTGTAATTAGCTGTGGTCTGTAGTGTTCATCCAAAATACATTTGGCAAGAGCTTTACCATATATATCCCTATATTATGCCATACATATTAAATACTAAATCCTCCTTTATATATATATATATAACATTTCTCTGATATCAAATTTTAACAACCAAAAATATGATAAAATCTCTTGTATTAGTATACGATGATAGAGACCACTTCCATCAGATCGTGAACTGGACTGTGTGTACAGTATGGTCTCTCCCTGCGGCCTCTGTAGAGGACAACAGAACACGCTCCGTACCTCTGTACCTCCTCCTCCTCATCCCCTGCCATTCAAGCTGCCCTTCATGCTCAGTGACTGGAGCATCGCATGGCACCGAGGGCAAAAGCTGATTTATCACCTCATTCCCATCCAGATGTGCTTGAGCCCACCACCTACCCACCCACGCATGCAGATTCATTACCAGGACCAGTGGGGAGAGGGGGGCTGTGGTCGGTCATTTCCCCTGCTAGAGGCCCATTACCCAGGCATGGCCAGAGGCATGGTGCATGGTTAATACAACCGGACGGTAAATTGGATCTCTGACACCCACTATTTACCTTGGAGCTGCTCTGATGATCAGGAGAATGAATAAATCCACACCCCGAACAGCATGGTGCCATCAGAGAGAGAGAGAGCAGATAAAGTGTGTGTGTGTGTGTGTGTGTGTGTGTGTGTGTGTGTGTGTGTGTGTGTGTGTGTGAGAGCGAAAGAGAGAACGATTGAAGAGAGAGAAAGAGAGAGATTGGAGGTGTATTGCACGAACACACATACACATGAATGAAGAGAGGGAGGAAAGTGAGTGAATCTAAGAAAGAGTTTGTTGTCACCCTCCTCGCCCCTCCCTAGTCCAATCAGCTGGGGAGGTTTCTCCACACACCCTCCTCCCCCTCCCTGAGTCCAATCAGCTGGGGAGGTTTCTCCACACACCCGACTGAACCCCGGCGTTAGTTTTAATTAGTCAAATACACCAGCAGTGCGTCTCCAGCCCCCGAGCCGTAGCCAGCCTCAGCCCCTCAGTGTTTGTGAGGAAGCAGGCCTGTGGAGGAGGCGGAAATGAGTTGCTAGTCTGGGCCGTGTCAGGGCCAGGGGCCAAAGGGGGTGGAGGTTGGAATGGAGGGTGTAGCGCCAAGGGAGACCGCCACTACTGAGTGACAACTGTTTCAGCCATGGTCCTGGTCTGGGCTAGGCCTTCCGGGGCTGGTTTGTGTCAGAACAGGCAATGGAGGACATGTGGTGGTGGAGAGGGACAGGAGAGAGAGAGGGAGGGACAGAGAGTACTGGCACAGGGATGGATCTCTCTCTCTCTCTCGCGGCAAATCACACACCAGTGACAACCACAGTCTGCATTTACAGCTTTATGTGCCCAGTATAAATGAAACATACCCACGCAAGCAGGAACCTGCCTTAGGTTGTCGCACAACCCCCACAAACCAGACAACACGCCAAAGACATCCTCGGTTATTCATTTCCCTTCATTCAAAACGAAGTGCGGTTATGTGTGCACTGTGATGTGTTTATTTGCATAAAAACAGCTTGTTTTCCATCCAGATGCAGCTTGTCGAGTGGTTGAGTAAATCACATGACCGTAGGGCCTCGCTGCAGAGGGGATCTTCCCCCGTCCTTTAAATGTAAAGAAATATAGAGACTTCATCAGATACGGACCAGTGCCCCTGAAGAGATTGGCCTTGACAGTGGCCCCACATAATCACATGCCTATATTTCACTGACATTGTAGTATGGGCAAGTATATAGGTGACCTATGTCCAGCAAGTTTCCAACATCACACGCCTTTATAAACCTCAGCTGGGAATCGAATGAAGAGAGTGACTCTGAAGATGGGTCCTCTTGTACATTAGCCTGAGCAAAACGTCCCAGAGCTAGCTAACGGAACAGTTGAGTCACTTTGACCTTCAGCTGAACACCAACGGATACTAATCAACCTCTAACACGGTTCCACAGTGAGTGTACTGCTGGAAATGACGACTACTATCGCCCTACTGTGTGTCCTCGCCGATGTCAAGATGGTGATTTTCTGGCAAGGACTCTGATAGAACTTTTACTGAGGGAGGTTCAGTGTGAATGTGTTTTGGTTGGTGGACGGTAATGTTGTTCATTTCAAATGTACACACTTAATTCCAACTGAACATACAATTATATTCAACACAACATAAGTAATTGTGATATCAGAGCAATTAGGATATTTGTTTTTACGGATCATTTGTTTGGGGCTTCAGAGTGTCTTCAATTAAATAAATATTGCATTATTATATAGGAAGTTATGTTGACCAGCTCTCGTTGTGTTATCTCTGGAGGTTATTAGAGCCAGGACAGGATATTTTTTCCATGACAAAAATGAAAACACGACGCAAACCAATCTCTTTGGTCCTTTAAAAACCTGCTGTATGTAACATATTGTACTACAGCTTAGAAAATAAATACATGTGCCTCTGCATGACAACATGATGTTTGTTTCCAACATTAGAGCTGATTTCTAAGTTCAACCCGCTTTGTGTTGTGTTCCCTTACCTTCATACTAACGAGTATCACCATACTGGTATGGTCCCGGCGCTAGAGTTTACACAGTACACACACAGTGCACTCTGGGCCAGAAGAGGCTGTCTCAGTGGTTGGCTGCCATGTCTGGCACCCTGAGTTACACTTCAGTGGCACCGTTTTAGACGAGAAGTCACACTCTAGTTGTGGGGTCAGCACCCTGTTCGCCTGCCACAGATTTGTTGGAGTGTCAATGAGAGAGTTAGCGCTGTAAGCTAGCGGGCTAGCCATGGTTTATTGCTATATTGGTGTACCGTGTTGCTGTGGGGAGAGAGGGAGAGGCTGCCTGCCTGTTGGTTCAAAGTGAAGGGAGGATGAATAATGAATGAAAGTAGAGCGAGAAAAACACAAACACACTCCCGATTTTTAAGGGCTTTCTCAGACTTTAAAGTGGAGCACTTCATATAGCTTTCAGAAGGATCCCAGTCCTAGAGATGAAAGACTGCTGGGTTCAGCAACTCAACTTGACTGAATAGTACTTACTTACCACACAGCCCTGCTGTTGAATGGAACACAAATAACAGCGTCATTAATGTCAGAGGATTATACCTTTTGCTGATGGACTAATGGACTTTAATTTAATTGGATTCAACATCCCAGTTAAGAGCTTTAATGATTCTGTGTGATACCGTGGAGTAATTCGATGTCCAGCAGGGGCTTTTAGAGAAGGAAAAGACAAATAATATTATAACAAATAATACTCAGAAAAACGTCACGTCAACTCTGTGTGTGTGTGTGTGTGTTACATCACCTCTCTGAGCATGGGGTCGGTGATGGAGCTGAGGTTGATGGTCCCTTCATAGGTCAGGTAGTAGAAGACGTTGAGAGACCTGGTGGCCTCAGGACCCTGCTGCTTGTAGCCAAAGATCAGGTCGATCCACTGGTGCAGCTGGCACGACACAAACTCACTCTCCAGAGCCTGGGAAGACAGGAGGAGCCAAGGTTAGAGGGGATTGGGCTCAATGAAAGGGTTATTGAGCAGAGTGAGGCAGCGAGGACTCATGGTTAGAGGGGATTTGGATAGATAGAGTGGTACAAGAGGACCCCAAGATTATATCAATAATAGGAGGTAGGGAATCCTTGCAAATAATTGATTGAAGTTGATGTCACTCATAAGCCACAGAACCAAGGGTGGGATTAGACAAAGTCAAATGATTATCTATACAGGAAGTGCAAGACTGCAAATGATGTTCGCCACTAATTGCTGTAATACCAGAACGCTTACTCCACTCCCCAACCCCCACAAAAAGCTGAAACTCAAAGCAGAACTTGTTCAAAGTCATTTCAATAGCAAATAGCAGCACTGACTATCATCTGCATAATGAAGAAAATGCTCCAAGAGACTCCAATGCTAATCGTGTGAAAACACTCCGTTCTAGTAGGACGTTGGGGACTCATTTTGGACTCTTCTTCCCCTTTCGTGGGACGACGAGATGAGATAATGTATATAGCGGTGCTTTGGAATGTCTCTGTCT
>NW_027012624.1:17500-18779 GCF_036934945.1 Oncorhynchus masou masou
CCCCAGGAACAGAGCACCCCTGGAACAGGGCACCCCTAGAACAGAGCACCAGAGCACCGCAGGAACAGAGCAACCCTGGAACAGAGCAACCCTGGAACAGAGCAACCCTGGAACAGAGCAACCCTGGAACAGGGCACCCCTGGAACAGAGCACCCCTGGAACAGAGCACCCCTGGAACAGAGCACCAGAGCACCCCAGGAACAGAGCACCCCTGGAACAGGGCACCCCTGGAACAGAGCACCAGAGCACCCCTGGAACAGAGCACCCCAGGAACAGAGCACCCCTGGAACAGAGCAACCCTGGAACAGAGCACCCCTGGAACAGAGGTGCAGAGTCCAGGCTTCTTGTCTGCATTTCCTCCGACATAAACACACTTATGTTAATACGTTCAAAGCTCTGTGTCAGAGAGTGATTCATTTTATTAGGGCTACATGTCTATTAGAATCCAGGACAGGCCTCTTAATGACAAGCTGACTGGGGGCCGGTGGGGGACCGTGTGTATGTGTGTGACAGAGAGAGCAGTTCATTATGCGCTAGGCCTGACCTTTGACGGGGCCCTGCTCCCTCTGTTTCTAAACTAATGCAGAGTCTGATGGCCATTTAATGTGCGTTGCAATCTTCTGTCAATCAAGGCAGGGAAACAAAGAACAGCCTGTGTTATTGCAGCACCCTCTCCAGAGGCCCGCCTTTATGGTAATGAGGTTCTAGCATTTGGGGAAAGGGGAATAGTATTGTGCGTGTGCGTGTGTGTCTGTCTCTGACTGAGATGCAATCGTTTGGTAGTGCCTAGAAATCCCCTCTCTCATCAGTGATTCAGGGAGCGTTTGGTAGTGCCTGCGGAGGTATAGTGAACTAGCTCTGTGGTGTGTCTTTCAAAGCCTCTCAGTCTGTGCTGCTAAAAGAGAGGCCCATTGGCAATTCTACCCTGTGTTCTGCCAGACATATTTGATCAACAAGCAAAACGGTTGTGGGATAACCATCTCTTTATTTTATTTTTTAAATTGTGTGTGTGTTTGTGTGTGTGTGTGTGTGTGTGGAGGGGGCAGTGTATTTTACAATAGTTCTCTTTTGTTTGATTTTAATCCCATCCTTCCTCCTACCCTCAACTGTGCTGTGATGTTTGACAACGTTTCTGTTGTCAAAGTTTCTACAGTAGTTTCAAAGTTTCTACAGATAAATTAAAGATTACAATTTTTGCGAAAAGTATTGTTATATTAAAAACCCTTTGCTAAGTTAAGATCTTTCAGCCACCAAACCATCTAAAAACCATTCCTCGTCA
>NW_027012625.1:0-17500 GCF_036934945.1 Oncorhynchus masou masou
GTAATACTAATAGTAATGTAGGCTGAGCTGTGGTAGTATTAATAGTAATGTAGGCTGAGCTGTGGTAATACTAATAGTAATGTAGGCTGAGCTGTGGTAGTACTAATAGTAATTTAGGCTGAGCTGTGGTAGTACTAATAGTAATGTAGGCTGAGCTGTGGTAGTACTAATAGTAATGTAGGCTGAGCTGTGGTAATACTAATAGTAATGTAGGCTGAGCTGTGGTAGTACTAATAGTAATGTAGGCTGAGCTGTGGTAGTACTAATAGTAATGTAGGCTGAGCTGTGGTAATACTAATAGTAATGTAGGCTGAGCTGTGGTAGTACTAATAGTAATGTAGGCTGAGCTGTGGTAGTACTAATAGTAATGTAGGCTGAGCTGTGGTAGTACTAATAGTAATGTAGGCTGAGCTGTGGTAATACTCATAGTAATGTAGGCTGAGATGTGGTAGTACTACTACTAATAGTAATGTAGACTGAGCTGTGGTAATACTAATAGTAATGTAGACTGAGCTGTGGTAGTACTAATAGTAATGTAGGCTGAGCTGTGGTAGTACTAATAGTAATGTAGGCTGAGCTGTGGTAATACTAATAGTAATGTAGTTTGAGCTGTGGCAATACTAATAGTAATATAGGCTGAGCTGTGGTAATACTACTACTAATAGTAATGTAGACTGAGCTGTGGTAATACTAATAGTAATTTAGGCTGAGCTGTGGTAATACTAATAGTAATGTATGCTGAGCTGTGGTAGTACTACTACTAATAGTAATGTAGGCTGAGCTGTGGTAATACTAATAGTAATGTAGGCTGAGCTGTGGTAGTACTACTACTAATAGTAATGTAGGCTGAGCTGTGGTAATACTAATAGTAATGTAGGCTGAGCTGTGGTAATACTAATAGTAATGTAGGCTGAGCTGTGGTAATACTAATAGTAATGTAGGCTGAGCTGTGGTAGTACTAATAGTAATGTAGCCTGAGCTGTGGTAGTACTACTACTAATAGTAATGTAGGCTGAGCTGTGGTAGTGCTACTACTAATAGTAATGTAGGCTGAGCTGTGGTAATACTAATAGTAATGTAGACTGAGCTGTGGTAATACTAATAGTAATGTAGGCTGAGCTGTGGTAGTACTAATAGTATGTACTGAGCTACTAATAGTAATTTAGGCTGAGCTGTGGTAATACTAATAGTAATGTAGGCTGAGCTGTGGTAGTACTAATAGTAATGTAGGCTGAGCTGTGGTAGTATACTAATAGTAATGTAGGCTGAGCTGTGGTAATACTAATAGTAATGTAGGCTGAGCTGTGGTAGTACTAATAGTAATGTAGGCTGAGCTGTGGTAGTACTAATAGTAATGTAGGCTGAGCTGTGGTAGTACTAATAGTAATGTAGGCTGAGCTGTGGTAATACTAATAGTAATGTAGGCTGAGCTGTGGTAGTACTAATAGTAATGTAGGCTGAGCTGTGGTAGTACTAATAGTAATGTAGGCTGAGCTGGTAGTACTACTACTAATAGTAAATGTAGACTGAGCTGTGGTAATACTAATAGTAATGTAGGCTGAGCTGTGGTAGTACTAATAGTAATGTAGGCTGAGCTGTGGTAGTACTAATAGTAATGTAGGCTGAGCTGTGGTAATACTAATAGTAATGTAGTTTGAGCTGTGGTAATACTCATAGTAATATAGGCTGAGATGTGGTAATACTACTACTAAAGTAAGTAATGACTGAGCTGTGGTAATACTAATAGTAATGTAGGCTGAGCTGTGGTAATACTAATAGTAATGTATGCTGAGCTGTGGTAGTACTAATAGTAATGTAGGCTGAGCTGTGGTAATACTAATAGTAATGTAGTTTGAGCTGTGGTAGTACTACTACTAATAGTAATGTAGGCCGAGCTGTGGTAATACTACTACTAATAGTAATGTAGGCTGAGCTGTGGTAATACTAATAGTAATTTAGGCTGAGCTGTGGTAATACTAATAGTAATGTATGCTGAGCTGTGTAGTAGTACTAATAGTAATGTAGGCTGAGCTGTGGTAATACTAATAGTAATGTAGGCTGAGCTGTGTAGTACTACTACTAATAGTAATGTAGGCTGAGCTGTGGTAATACTAATAGTAATGTAGACTGAGCTGTGGTAATACTAATAGTAATGTAGGCTGAGCTGTGGTAATACTAATAGTAATGTAGGCTGAGCTGTGGTATTAATAGTAATGTAGGCTGAGCTGTGGTAATACTAATAGTAATGTAGGCTGAGCTGTGGTAGTATTAATAGTAATGTAGGCTGAGCTGTGGTAATACTAATAGTAATGTAGGCTGAGCTGTGGTAATACTAATAGTAATTTAGACTGAGCTGTGGTAGTACTAATAGTAATGGGGCTGAGCTGTGGTAGTACTAATAGTAATGTAGGCTGAGCTGTGGTAATACTAATAGTAATGTAGGCTGAGCTGTGGTAGTACTAATAGTAATGTAGGCTGAGCTGTGGTAGTACTAATAGTAATGTAGGCTGAGCTGTGGTAGTACTAATAGTAATGTAGGCTGAGCTGTGGTAGTACTAATAGTAATGTAGGCTGAGCTGTGGTAGTACTAATAGTAATGTAGGCTGAGCTGGGGTAGTACTAATAGTAATGTAGGCTGAGCTGTGGTAGTACTACTACTAATAGTAATGTAGGCTGAGCTGGGAGAGTGGTAGTACTAATAGTAATGTAGGCTGAGCTGTGGTAGTAGACTGACTACTAATAGTAATGTAGGTCAGAGCTGTGGTAGTACTAAGCTGTGGTAGTAATAGTAATGGGCTGAGCTGTGGTAATACTAATAGTAATGTAGTTTGAGCTGTGGTAATACTAATAGTAATATAGGCTGAGCTGTGGTAGTACTAATAGTAATGTAGACTGAGCTGTGGTAATACTAATAGTAATTTAGGCTGAGCTGTGGTAATACTAATAGTAATGTATGCTGAGCTGTGGTAGTACTACTACTAATAGTAATGTAATGTAGGCTGAGCTGTGGTAGTACTAATAGTAAATGTAGACTGAGCTGTGTAGTACTACTACTAATAGTAATGTAGGCTGATAGCTGTGGTAATACTAATAGTAATGTAGGCTGAGCTGTGGTAATACTAAATATGTAGGCTGAGCTGTGTAGTACTAATAGTAAAGGCTGAGCTGTGGTAATACTAATAGTAATGTAGGCTAGCTGTGGTAGTACTAATAGTAATGTAAGCTGTGGTAGTACTAATAGTAATGTAGGCTGAGATGTGGTAGTACTACTACTAATAGTAATGTACTACTACTAATAGTAATGTAGGCTGAGCTGTGGTAATGTAGCCTACTACTAATAGTAATGTAGGCTGAGCTGTGTAATACTAACAGTAATGTAGGCTGATAGTAATGTACTGAGCTGTGGTAATACTAATAGTAATGTAGGCTGAGCTGTGGTAATACTAATAGTAATGTAGACTGAGCTGTGGTAATACTAATAGTAATGTAGGCTGAGCTGTGGTAGTACTACTACTAATAGTAATGTAGGCTGAGCTGTGGTAATACTAATAGTAATGTAGGCTGAGCTGTGGTAGTACTAATAGTAATGTAGGCTGAGCTGTGGTAAGTACTAATAGTAATGTAGACTGAGCTGTGGTAGTACTAATAGTAATGTAGGCTGAGCTGTGGTAGTACTAATAGTAATGTAGGCTGAGCTGTGGTAATGTAGGCTACTGTGGTAATACTAATAGTAATGTAGGCTGAGATGTGGTAGTACTACTACTAATAGTAATGTAGGCTGAGCTGTGGTAATGTACTAGCTGTGGTAGTATAGTAATGTAGGCTGAGCTGTGGTAGTACTAATAGTAATGTAGGCTGAGATGTGGTAATACTAATAGTAATGTAGGCTGAGCTGTGGTAATACTAATAGTAATGTAGGCTGAGCTGTGGTAATACCTACTACTAATAGTAATGACTAGCTGTGGTACTAATGGTAATGTAGGCTAGTACTAATAGTAATGTAGGCTGAGCTGTGGTAGTACTAATAGTAATGTAGGCTGAGCTGTGGTAGTACTATACTAATAGTAATGTAGGCTGAGCTGTGGTAGTACTAATAGTAATGTAGGCTGAGCTGTGGTCTACTACTAATAGTAATAGGTGAGCTGTGGTAGTACTAATAGTAATGTAGGCTGAGCTGTGGTAGTACTAATAGTAATGTAGGCTGAGCTGTGGTAGTACTAATAGTAATGTAGGCTGAGCTGTGGTAGTACTACTACTAATAGTAATGTAGGCTGAGCTGTGGTAATACTAATAGTAATGTAGGCTGAGCTGTGGTAGTACTACTACTAATAGTAATGTAGGCTGAGCTGTGGTAATTCTAATAGTAATGTAGGCTGAGCTGCGATAATACTAGGTAATACTAGTACTAATAGTAATGTAGGCTGAGCTGTGGTAGTACTAATAGTAATGTAGGCTGAGCTGTGGTATACTAATAGTAATGTAGGCTGGGCTGTGGTAGTACTACTACTAATAGTAATGTAGGCTGAGCTGTGGTAGTACTAATAGTAATGCAGGCTAAGCTGTGATAGTACTACTACTAATAGTAATGTAGGCTGAGCTGTGGTAGTACTAATAGTAATGTAGGCTGAGCTGTGGTAATACTACTACTAATAGTAATGCTAAGCTTTGGTAGTACTACTTCTAATAGTAATGTAGGCTGAGCTGCGGTAGTACTACTTCTAATAGTAATGTAGTCAGAGCATGGTACTAATAGTAATGTAGGCTGAGCTGTGGTAGTACTAATACTAAATAATGTAGTCAGAGCTGTGGTAGTACTAATAGTAATGTAGGCTGAGCTGTGGTAATACTAATAGTAAATAGGGCTGTAGTCAGAGATGTGGTAGTACTAACAGTAATGTAGTCAGAGCTGTGGTAGTACTAATAGTAATGTAGGCTGAGCTGTGGTAATACTAATAGTAATAGTCAGGCTGAGATGTGGCTGAGATGTGGTAATACTAATACTAACAGTAATAGTCAGAGCTGAGCTAGTAATTTGGGTAGTACTAATACTTACAGTAATGTAGGCTGAGCTGTGGTAGTACTAATACTAATAGTAATGTAGTCAGGCTGTGCTAGTACTAATAGTAATTTGGGCTGAGCTGTGGTAGTACTAATACTAATAGTAATGTAGGCTGAGTAGGCTGAGGTAATACTAATAGTAATGTAGGCTGAGCTGTGGTAATACTACTACTAATAGTAATGTAGTCAGAGCTGTGGTAATACTACTAATAGTAATGTAGTAATGTAGCCTGAGCTGTGGTAATACTAATAGTAATGTAGGCTGAGCTGTGGTAGTCAGAGCTGTGGTATACTAATAGTAATGTAGGCTGAGCTGTGGTAATACTAATAGTAATGTAGGCTGAGCTGTGGTAGTACTAATAGTAATGTAGGCTGAGCTGTGGTACTACTACTAATAGTAATGTAGGCTGAGCTGTGGTAGTACTAATAGTAATGTAGGCTGAGCTGTGGTAATACTAATAGTAATGTAGGCTGAGCTGTGGTAATACTAATAGTAATGTAGGCTGAGCTGTGGTAATACTAATAGTAATGTAGGCTGAGCTGTGGTAATACTAATAGTAATGTAGGCTGAGCTGTGGTAGTACTACTACTAATAGTAATGTAGGCTGAGCTGTGGTAATACTAATAGTAATGTAGGCTGAGCTGTGGTAGTACTACTATAGTAATGCTGAGCTGTGGTAATTCTAATAGTAATGTAGGCTGTGGTAGTACTAATAGTAATGTAGGCTGAGCTGTGGTAATACTAATAGTAATGTAGTAATGTAGTACTAATAGTAATGTAGGCTTGTGGTAGTACTACTACTAATAGTAATGTAGGCTGAGCTGTGGTAGTACTAATAGTAATGCAGGCTAAGCTGTGATAGTACTACTACTAATAGTAATGTAGGCTGAGCTGTGGTAGTACTAATAGTAATGTAGGCTGAGCTGTGGTAATACTACTACTAATGGGTGTAATGTAGGCTAAGCTGTGGTAGTACTACTTCTAATAGTAATGTAGGCTGAGCTGCGGTAGTACTACTTCTAATAGTAATGTAGTCAGAGCTGTGGTAGTACTAATAGTAATGTAAGGCTGAGCTATGGTAGTACTAATAGTAAATAGGGCTGAGCTGTGGTAGTACTAATACTAACAGTAATGTAGTCAGAGCTGTGGTAATGCTAATATTAATGTAGTCTGAGCTGTGGTAGTACTAATATTAATAGTAATGTAGTCAGAGCTGTGGTAGTACTAAAAGTAATGTAGGCTGAGCTATGGTAGTACTAATAGTAAATAGGGCTGAGCTGTGGTAGTACTAATATTAATGTAGGCTGAGCTGTGGTAGTGCTAATATTAATGTAATCATTTATAATACTAATATTACCGGCGATAATCGGTACGTAAAGCGCTAGTAATCAGGCATAATACTAATAGTAATGTAGTCAGAGCTGTGGTAATACTATAGTACTAATAGTAATGTAGTCAGAGCTGTGGTAGTACTAATATTAATGTAGGCTGAGCTGTGGTAATACTAATATTAATGTAGGCTGAGCTGTAGTACTAATATTAATGTAGTCAGAGCTGTGGTAGTACTAATACTAATAGTAATGTAGTCAGAGCTGTGGTAGTACTAATACTAATTTGGGCTGAGCTGTGGTAGTACTAATACTAACAGTAATGTAGGCTGAGCTGTGGTAGTACTAATAGTAATGTAGGCTGAGCTGTGGTAATAATACTACTAATAGTAATGTAGGCTGAGCTGTGGTAGTACTAATAGTAATGTAGGCTGAGCTGTGGTAATACTACTACTAATAGTAATGTAGGCTGAGCTGTGGTATACTAATAGTAATGTAGGCTGAGCTGTGGTAGTACTAATAGTAATGTAGGCTGAGCTGTGGTAATACTAATAGTAATGTAGGCTGAGCTGTGGTAGTACTACTACTAATAGTAATGTAGGCTGAGCTGTGGTAATACTAATAGTAATGTAGGCTGAGCTGTGGTAGTACTACTACTAATAGTAATGTAGGCTGAGCTGTGGTAATTCTAATAGTAATGTAGGCTGAGCGTATAATACTAGTAATGTAATGTGGTTGAGCTGTGGTAATACTAATAGTAATGTAGGCTGAGCTGTGGTAGTACTAATAGTAATGTAGGCTAGCTGTGGTAGTACTACTACTAATAGTAATGTAGGCTGAGCTGTGGTAGTACTAATAGTAATGCAGGCTAAGCTGTGATAGTACTACTACTAATAGTAATGTAGGCTGAGCTGTGGTAGTACTAATAGTAATGTAGGCTGAGCTGTGGTAATACTACTACTAATAGTAATGTAGGCTAAGCTGTGGTAGTACTACTTCTAATAGTAATGTAGGCTGAGCTGCGGTAGTACTACTTCTAATAGTAATGTAGTCAGAGCTGTGGTAGTACTAATAGTAATGTAGGCTGAGCTATGGTAGTACTAATAGTAAATAGGGCTGAGCTGTGGTAGTACTAATACTAACAGTAATGTAGTCAGAGCTGTGGTAATGCTAATATTAATGTAGTCTGAGCTGTGGTAGTACTAATATTAATAGTAATGTAGTCAGAGCTGTGGTAGTACTAAAAGTAATGTAGGCTGAGCTATGGTAGTACTAATAGTAAATAGGGCTGAGCTGTGGTAGTACTAATATTAATGTAGGCTGAGCTGTGGTAGTGCTAATATTAATGTAGGCTGAGCTGTGGTAGTACTAATATTAATAGTAATGTAGTCAGAGCTGTGGTAGTACTAATACTAATAGTAATGTAGTCAGAGCTGTGGTAATACTAATATTAATGTAGGCTGAGCTGTGGTAGTACTAATATTAATAGTAATGTAGTCAGTGCTGTGGTAGTACTAATACTAATAGTAATGTAGTCAGAGCTGTGGTAGTACTAATATTAATGTAGGCTGAGCTGTGGTAATACTAATATTAATGTAGGCTGAGCTGTGGTAGTACTAATATTAATGTAGTCAGAGCTGTGGTAGTACTAATACTAATAGTAATGTAGTCAGAGCTGTGGTAGTACTAATACTAATAGTAATGTAGTCAGAGCTGTGGTAGTACTAATATTAATGTAGGCTGAGCTGTGGTACTAATACTAATAGTAATGTAGTCAGAGCTGTGGTAGTACTAATATTAATGTAGTCAGAGCTGTGGTAGTACTAATACTAATAGTAATGTAGTCAGAGCTGTGGTAGTACTAATAGTAATGTAGGCTGAGCTGTGGTAGTACTAATACTCACAGTAATGTAGGCTGAGCTGTGGTAGTACTAATAGTAATGTAGGCTGAGCTGTGGTAGTACTAATTCTAACAGTAATGTAGAATGAGCTGTGGTAGTACTAATATTAATGTAGGCTGAGCTGTGGTAGTACTAATAGTAATGTAGGCTGAGCTGTGGTACTAATACTAATAGTAATGTAGTCAGAGCTGTGGTAGTACTAATATTAATGTAGTCAGAGCTGTGGTAGTACTAATACTAATAGTAATGTAGTCAGAGCTGTGGTAGTACTAATATTAATGTAGGCTGAGCTGTGGTAGTACTACTACTAATAGTAATGTAGGCTAATCTGTGGTAGTACTAATAGTAATGTAGGCTGAGCTGTGGTAGTACTAATTCTAACAGTAATGTAGAATGAGCTGTGGTAGTACTAATACTATCAGTAATGTAGAATGAGCTGTGGTAATACTAATAGTAATGTAGGCTGAGCTGTGGTAGTACTAATAGTAATGTAGGCTGAGCTGTGGTAGTACTAATAGTAATGTAGGCTGAGCTGTGGTAGTACTAATAGTAATGTAGGCTGAGCTGTGGTAGTACTACTACTAATAGTAATGTAGGCTGAGCTGTGGTAGTACTAATAGTAATGTAGAATGAGCTGTGGTAGTACTAATACTAATAGTAATAGTGGTACAGTAGTAGTGTTATAATGGTGGTACAGTAGTAGTGTTATAATGGTGGTACAGTAGTAGTGTTATAATGGTGGTACAGTAGTAGTGTTATAATGGTGGTACAGTATTAGTGTTATAATGGTGGTACAGTGTTACAGTAATATAATGGTGTTACAGTGATATAATGGTGGTACAGTGTTACAGTGGTATTATAATGGTACAGTATTACAGGGATATAATGGTGGTACAGTATTACAGTGGTATTATGGTGGTACAGTATTACAGGGGTATAATGGTGGTACAGTGTTAGTGGTAGAATGGTGGTACAGTGATACAGTGGTATAATGGTGGTACAGTATTACAGGGGTATAATGGTGGTACAGTGTTACAGTGATATAATGGTGGTACAGTGTTACAGTGATATAATGGTGGTACAGTGTTACAGTAATATAATGGTGTTACAGTGATATAATGGTGGTACAGTATTACAGTAATATAATGGTGTTACAGTGATATAATGGTGGTACAGTATTACAGGGGTATAATGGTGGTACAGTGTTACAGGGGTATAATGGTGGTACAGTGTTACAGTGATATAATGGTGGTACAGTGTTACAGTGATATAATGGTGGTACAGTGTTACAGTAATATAATGGTGTTACAGTGATATAATGGTGGTACATGGTGTTACAGTGGTATTATGGTGGTACAGTATTACAGGGGTATAATGGTGGTACATGGTGTTACAGGGGTATAATGGTGGTACAGTGTTACATTGATATAATGGTGGTACAGTGTTACAGTGATATAATGGTGGTACAGTGTTACAGTGATATAATGGTGGTACAGTGTTACAGTGATATAATGGTGGTACAGTATTACAGTGATATAATGGTGGTACAGTATTACAGCAATATAATGGTGGTACAGTATTACATTGATATAATGGTGGTACAGTATTACAGTGGTATAATGGTGGTACAGTATTACAGTGGTATAATGGTGGTACAGTATTACATTGGTAGAATGGTGGTACAGTGATTACAGTAGTATAATGGTGGTACAGTATTACAGTGGTATAATGGTGGTACAGTGTTACAGTGGTCCACCAATGGTGGTACAGTGATACAGTGGTATAATGTTGGTCCTCTCCTTACAGTACTATCATCAGAGCTGATGTCAAAGTGTTATAATGTCCTCTCCTTCTCCTCCTCATCAGAATGATGTCAAACCCCTTCCCCTCTCTCCTTTCTCCTAACTGTCATCAGAGCTGATGTCAAACCTCTTCCCCTCTCTCCTCTCCTTCTCCTGACTCTCATCAGAGCTGATGTCAAACCTCTTCCTCCTCTCCTTCTCCTAACTCTCATCAGAGCTGAGGTCAAACCTCTTCCCCTCTCCTCTCCCTTCTCCTAACTCTCATCAGAGCTGATGTCAAACCTCTTCCCCTCTCCTCTCCTTCTCCTGACTCTCATCAGAGCTGATGTCAAACCTCTTCCCCCTCTCCTCTCCTTCTCCTAACTCTCATCAGAGCTGATGTCAAACCTCTTCCCCCTCTCCTCACCTTCTCCTAACTCTCATCAGAGCTGATGTCAAACCTCTTCCCCCTCTCCTCTCCTTCTCCTAACTCTCATCAGAGCTGAGGTCAAACCTCTTCCTCCTCTCCTTTCCTAACTCTCATCAGAGCTGATGTCAAACCTCTTCCCCCTCTCCTCTCCTTTCCTAACTCATCAGAGCTGAGGTCAAACCTCTTCCCCTCTCCTCTCCTTCTCCTAACTCTCATCAGAGCTGATGTCAAACCTCTTTCCCCTCCTCTCCTTCTCCTAACTCCTCCTCAGAGCTGATGTCAAACCTCTTCCCCTCTCCTCCTCCTAACTCGCATCAGAGCTGATGTCAAACTTCTCTTCCCCTCTCCTCTCCTTCTCCTAACTCTCATCAGAGCTGATGTCAAACCTCTTCCTCTCCTCTCCTTCTCCTAACTCTCATCAGAGCTGATGTCAAACCTCTCCTCCTCTCCTTCTCCTAACTCTCATCAGAGCTGATGTCAAACCTCTTCCTCTCCTCCTCCTAACTCTCATCAGAGCTGATGTCAAACCTCTTCCCCCTCTCCTCTCCTTCTCCTAACTCCTCATCAGAGCTGATGTCAAACCTCTTCCCTCATCTCCTCTCCTTCTCCTAACTCTCATCAGAGCTGAGGTCAAACCTCCTTTCTCCTCTCCTTTTCCTAACTCTCATCAGAGCTGATGTCAAACCTCTTGCTCCTCTCCTTCTCCTAACTCTCATCAGAGCTTATGTCAAACCTCTTCCCCCTCTCCTCTCCTTCTCCTAACTCTCATCAGAGCTGATGTCAAACCTCTTCCTCCTCTCCTTCTCCTAACTCTCATCAGAGCTGATGTCAAACCTCTTCCTCCTCTAAATCTCCTAACTCTCATCAGAGCTGAGGTCAAACCTCTTCCTCCACTCCTTCTCCTAACTCTCATCAGAGCTGAGGTCAAACCCTTCCTCCACTCCTTCTCCTAACTCTCATCAGAGCTGAGGTCAAACCTCTTCCTCCTCTCCTTCTCCTAACTCTCATCAGAGCTGAGGTCAAACCTTCCCCAGTCCTCTCCTCCTAACTCTCATCAGTGCTGAGGTCAAACCTCTTCCTCCACTCCTTCTCCTAACTCTCATCAGAGCTGAGGTCAAACCTCTTCCCCTCCACTCCTTCTCCTAACTCTCATCAGAGCTGAGGTCAAACCTCTTCCCCTCTCCTCTCCTTCTCCTAACTCTCATCAGAGCTGATGTCAAACCCTTCCCCCTCCCTCTCCTTTAACCTCATCAGAGCTCTCCTTCTCCTAACTCTCATCAGAGCTGATGTCAAACCTCTTCCTCCTCTCCTCTCCTCCCAACTCTCATCAGAGCTGATGTCAAACCCTCTTCCCCTCTCCTTTTCTAACTCCATCTCCTCTCTCATTCTCCTAACTCTCATCAGAGCTGAAAGTCAAACCTCTTCCCTCCTCTCCTTTCCTAACTCTCATCAGAGCTGATGTCAAACCTAACTTCATCAGAGCTGATGTCCCCTTCTCTCCTCTCCCAACTCTCATCAGAGCTAATGTCAAACCTCTTTCCTCCTCTCCTCTCCTTCTCCTAACTCTCATCAGAGCTGAGGTCAAAACCTCTTCCCCTCTCTCCTCTCCTTCTCCTAACTTTACATTTACATTTAAGTCATTTGGCAGACGCTCTTATCCAGAGCGACTTACAAATTGGTGAATTCACCTTATGACATCCAGTGGAACAGCCACTTTACAATAGTGCGTCTAAATCATTTAAGGGGGGGTGAGAAGGATTACTTTATCCTGTCCTAGGTATTCCTTAAAGAGGTGGGCTTCAGGTGTCTCCGGAAGGTGGTGATTGACTCCGCTTGTCCTGGCGGCCGTGAGGGAGTTTGTTCCACCATTAGGGGGCCAGAGCAGCGAACAGTTTTGACTGGGCTGAGCGGGAACTGTACTTCCTCAGTGGTAGGGAGGCGAGCAGGGCCAGAGGTGGATGAACGTAGTGCCCTTGTTTGGGTGTAGGGCCTGATCAGAGCCTGGAGGTACTGCGGTGCCGCCCCCTCACAGCTCCGTAGGCAAGCACCATGGTCTTGTAGCGGATGCGAGCTTCAACTGGAAGCCAGTGGAGAGAGCGGAGGAGCGGGGTGACGTGAGAGAACTTGGGAAGGTTGAACACCAGACGGGCTGCGGCGTTCTGGATGAGTTGTAGGGGTTTAATGGCACAGGCAGGGAGCCCAGCCAACAGCGAGTTGCAGTAATCCAGACGGGAGATGACAAGTGCCTGGATTAGGACCTGCGCCGCTTCCTGTGTGAGGCAGGGTCGTACTCTGCGGATGTTGTAGAGCATGAACCTACAGGAACGGGCCACCGCCTTGATGTTAGTTGAGAACGACAGGGTGTTGTCCAGGATCACGCCAAGGTTCTTAGCGCTCTGGGAGGAGGACACAATGGAGTTGTCAACCGTGATGGCGAGATCATGGAACGGGCAGTCCTTCCCCGGGAGGAAGAGCAGCTCCGTCTTGCCGAGGTTCAGCTTGAGGTGGTGATCCGTCATCCACACTGATATGTCTGCCAGACATGCAGAGATGCGATTCGCCACCTGGTCATCAGAAGGGGGAAAGGAGAAGATTAATTGTGTGTCGTCTGCATAGCAATGATAGGAGAGACCATGTGAGGTTATGACAGAGCCAAGTGACTTGGTGTATAGCGAGAATAGGAGAGGGCCTAGAACAGAGCCCTGGGGGACACCAGTGGTGAGAGCGCGTGGTGAGGAGACAGATTCTCGCCACGCCACCTGGTAGGAGCGACCTGTCAGGTAGGACGCAATCCAAGCGTGGGCCGCGCCGAGAGATGCCCAACTCGGAGAGGGTGGAGAGGAGGATCTGATGGTTCACAGTATCGAAGGCAGCCGATAGGTCTAGAAGGATGAGAGCAGAGGAGAGAGAGTTAGCTTTAGCAGTGCGGAGCGCCTCCGTGATACAGAGAAGAGCAGTCTCAGTTGAATGACTAGTCTTGAAACCTGACTGATTTGGATCAAGAAGGTCATTCTGAGAGAGATAGCGGGAGAGCTGGCCAAGGACGGCACGTTCAAGAGTTTTGGAGAGAAAAGAAAGAAGGGATACTGGTCTGTAGTTGTTGACATCGGAGGGATCGAGTGTAGGTTTTTTCAGAAGGGGTGCAACTCTCGCTCTCTTGAAGACGGAAGGGACGTAGCCAGCGGTCAGGGATGAGTTGATGAGCGAGGTGAGGTAAGGGAGAAGGTCTCCGGAAATGGTCTGGAGAAGAGAGGAGGGGATAGGGTCAAGCGGGCAGGTTGTTGGGCGGCCGGCCGTCACAAGAAGCGAGATTTCATCTGGAGAGAGAGGGGAGAAAGAGGTCAGAGCACAGGGTAGGGCAGTGTGAGCAGAACCAGCGGTGTCGTTTGACTTAGCAAACGAGGATCGGATGTCGTCGACCTTCTTTTCAAAATGGTTGACGAAGTCATCTGCAGAGAGGGAGGGGGGAGGGGAGGAGGATTCAGGAGGGAGGAGAAGGTGGCAAAGAGCTTCCTAGGGTTAGAGGCAGATGCTTGGAATTTAGAGTGGTAGAAAGTGGCTTTAGCAGCAGAGACAGAGGAGGAAAATGTAGAGAGGAGGGAGTGAAAGGATGCCAGGTCCGCAGGGAGGCGAGTTTTCCTCCATTTCCGCTCGGCTGCCCGGAGCCCTGTTCTGTGAGCTCGCAATGAGTCGTCGAGCCACGGAGCGGGAGGGGAGGACCGAGCCGGCCTGGAGGATAGGGGACATAGAGAGTCAAAGGATGCAGAAAGGGAAGAGAGGAGGGTTGAGGAGGCAGAATCAGGAGATAGGTTGGAGAAGGTTTGAGCAGAGGGAAGAGATGATAGGATGGAAGAGGAGAGAGTAGCGGGGGAGAGAGAGCGAAGGTTGGGACGGCGCGATACCATCCGAGTAGGGGCAGTGTGGGAAGTGTTGGATGAGAGCGAGAGGGAAAAGGATACAAGGTAGTGGTCGGAGACTTGGAGGGGAGTTGCAATGAGGTTAGTGGAAGAACAGCATCTAGTAAAGATGAGGTCGAGCGTATTGCCTGCCTTGTGAGTAGGGGGGAAGGTGAGAGGGTGAGGTCAAAAGAGGAGAGGAGTGGAAAGAAGGAGGCAGAGAGGAATGAGTCAAAGGTAGACGTGGGGAGGTTAAAGTCGCCCAGGACTGTGAGAGGTGAGCCGTCCTCAGGAAAGGAGCTTATCAAGGCATCAAGCTCATTGATGAACTCTCCGAGGGAACCTGGAGGGCGATAAATGATAAGGATGTTAAGCTTGAAAGGGCTGGTAACTGTGACAGCATGGAATTCAAAGGAGGCGATAGACAGATGGGTAAGGGGAGAAAGAGAGAATGACCACTTGGGAGAGATGAGGATCCCGGTGCCACCACCCCGCTGACCAGAAGCTCTCGGGGTGTGCGAGAACACGTGGGCGGACGAAGAGAGAGCAGTAGGAGTAGCAGTGTTATCTGTGGTGATCCATGTTTCCGTCAGTGCCAAGAAGTCGAGGGACTGGAGGGAGGCATAGGCTGAGATGAACTCTGCCTTGTTGGCCGCAGATCGGCAGTTCCAGAGGCTACCGGAGACCTGGAACTCCACGTGGGTCGTGCGCGCTGGGACCACCAGATTAGGGTGGCCGCGGCCACGCGGTGTGGAGCGTTTGTATGGTCTGTGCAGAGAGGAGAGAACAGGGATAGATAGACACATAGTTGACAGGCTACAGAAGAGGCTACGCTAATGCAAAGGAGATTGGAATGACAAGTGGACTACACGTCTCGAATGTTCAGAAAGTTAAGCTTACGTAGCAAGAATCTTATTGACTAAAATGATTGAAATGATACAGTACTGCTGGAGTAGGCTAGCTGGCAGTGGCTGCGTTGTTGACTTTGTAGGCTAGCTGGCAGTGGCTGCGTTGTTGACACTACACTAATCAAGTCGTTCCGTCGAGTGTAATAGTTTCTACAGTGCTGCTATTCGGGGGCTAGCTGGCTAGCTAGCAGTGTTGATTACGTTACGTTACGTTGAAAGAACGACAATAGCTGGCTAGCTAACCTAGAAAATCGCTCTAGACTACACAATTGTCTTTGATACACAGACGGCTATGTAGCTAGCTAGCTACGATCAAACAAATCAAACCGTTGTACTGTAATGAAGTGAAATGAAAATGTGATACTACCTGTGGAGCGAGCGGAATGTTGACCGGGTTGTTGAAGTTCTATTCGGTAGACGTTGGCTAGCTGTTGGCTAGCTAGCTAGCAGTATCTCCTACGTTAAGGACGACAAATAGCTGGCTAGCTAACCTCGGTAAATTAAGATAATCACTCTAAGTCTACACACTCTAAACTACACAATTATCTTGGATACGAAGACAGCAAAGACAACTATGTAGCTAGCTAACACTACACTAATCAAGTCGTTCAGTTGAGTGTAATAGTTTCTACAGTGCTGGTATTCGGTAGACGGTGGACGTTAGCTAGCTGCTGGGCAGATAGCAGTGTAGACTACGTTAGGACGACGAAATACGATAATTACGCAATTATCTTTGATACAAAGACGGCTATGTAGCTAGCTAAGAAGAAATTGCAAAGTTTAGACAAATCAAACCGTTGCACTATAATGAAATGTAATGAAAAGTTATACTACCTGCGGACCGAAGTGTAGATGCGACCGCTCGCTCCAAGGAGAACGAGAGGAGAACTCTTATCAGAGCTGAGGTCAAACCTCTTCCTCTCCTTCTCCTAACTCTCATCAGAGCTGAGGTCAAACCTCTTCCCCCAGTCCTCTCCTTCTCCTAACTCTCACCAGAGCTGATGTCAAACCTCTTTCTCCTCTCCTTTTCCTAACTCTCATCAGAGCTGATGTCAAACCTCTTCCTCCTCTCCTCTCCTTCTCCTAACTCTCATCAGAGCTGAGGTCAAACCTCTTCTCCCTCTCCTTCTCCTAACTCTCATCAGAGCTGATGTCAAACCTCTTCCCCCTCTCCACTCCTTCTCCTAACTGTCATCATAGCTGAGGTCAAACCTCTTCCTCCTCTCCTTCTCCTAACTGTCATCAAAGCTGATGTCAAACCTCTTCCCCCTCTCCTCTCCTTCTCCTAACTCTCATCAGAGCTGAGGTCAATCCTCTTCCCCCTCTCCTTTTCCTAACTCTCATCAGAGCTGAGGTCAAACCTCTTCCTCTCCTCTCCTTCTCCTAACTTTCATCAGAGCTGAGGTCAAACCTCTTCCTCCTCTCCTTCTCCTAACTCTCATCAGAGCTGATGTCAAACCTCTTTCCCCTCTCCTTTTCCTAACTCTCATCAGAGCTGATGTCAAACCTCTTCCTCCTCTCCTTCTCCTAACTCTCATCAGAGCTGAGGTCAAACCTCTTCCTCCTCTCCTTCTCCTAACTCTCATCAGTGCTGAGGTCAAACCTCTTCCTCCACTCCTTCTCCTAACTCTCATCAGAGCTGAGGTCAAACCTCTTCCTCCACTCCTTCTCTAACTCTCATCAGAGCTGAGGTCAAACCTCTTCCCCTCTCCTCTCCTTCTCCTAACTCTCATCAGAGCTGATGTCAAACCTCTTCCCCCTCTCCTCTCCTTCTCCTAACTCTCATCAGAGCTGATGTCAAACCTCTTCCTCTCTCCTCTCCTTTCCTAACTCTCATCAGAGCTGATGTCAAACCTCTTCCTCCTCTCCTCTCCTTCTCCTAACTCTCATCAGAGCTGAGGTCAAACCTCTTCCCTCCTCTCCTCTCCTTCTCCTAACTCTCATCAGAGCTGAGGTCAAACCTCTTTCTCCATCTCCTTCTCCTAACTCTCACTCGGAGCTGAGGTCAAACCTGCTTCCCCTCTCCCTCTCCTTCTCCCAGCTCTCATCAGAGCTGATGTCAAACCTCTTCCCCCTCTCTATCCTTCTCCTAACTCTCATCAGAGCTGATGTCAAACCTCTTCCCCCTCTCCACTCCTTCTCCTAACTCCTCATCTAGAGCTGAGGTCAAACCTCTTCCCCTCCTCTCCTTCTCCTA
>NW_027012626.1:0-18776 GCF_036934945.1 Oncorhynchus masou masou
GTCTCTGACCCCGTAACGGGTGGAGTAGAGACAGGAGAAGGCTCGGTCTCTGACTCCCCATAGCTCGGTCTCCTGACTCCTGCTGGGTGGAGGAGAGACCTGAGAAGGCTCGGTCTCTGACTCCATAACGGGTGGAGTAGAGACAGGAGAAGGCTCTCGGCCCTGACCCCATAACGGGTGGAGGAGAGACCTGAGAAGGCTCGGTCTCTGACTCCCATAACGGGTGGAGGAGAGACCAGAAAAGGCCGGTCTCTGACTCCATAGCAGGTGGAGGAGAGACCAGAGAAGGCTCGGTCTCTGACTCCATAACGGGTGGGAGTAGAGACAGGAGAAGGCCTCGGTCTCTAACTCCATAACTGGTGGAGGAGAGACCAGAGAAGGCTCGGCCTCTGACTCCATAACGGGTGGGTAGAGACAGGAGAAGGCTCGGTCTCTAACTCCATAACGGGTGGAGGAGAGACCTGAGAAGGCTCGGTCTCTGACTCCATAACGGGTGGAGGAGAGACCAGAGAAGGCTCGGCCTCTGACTCCATAACGGGTGGAGTAGAGACAGGAGAAGGCTCGGTCTCTGACTCCATAACGGGTGGAGGAGAGACCTGAGAAGGCTCGGCCTCTGACTCCATAACGGGTGGAGGAGAGACCAGAGAAGGCTCGGTCTCTGACTCCATAACGGGAGGAGTAGAGACAGGAGAAGGCTCGGCCTCTGACTCCATAACGGGTGGAGGAGAGACCTGAGAAGGCTCGGCCTCTGACCCCGTAACGGGCGGAGAAGAGACCTGAGAAGGCTCGGTCTCTGACTCCATAACGGGTGGAGGAGAGACCTGAGAAGGCTCGGCCTCTGACTCCATAACGGGTGGAGGAGAGACAGGAGAAGGCTCGGTCTCTGACTCCATAACGGGAGGAGTAGAGACAGGAGAAGGCTCGGCCTCTGACCCCGTAACGGGTGGAGGAGAGACCTGAGAAGGCTCGGTCTCTGACTCCATAACGGGTGGAGGAGAGACCTGAGAAGGCTCGGCCTCTGACTCCATAACGGGTGGAGGAGAGACCAGAGAAGGCTCGGTCTCTGACTCCATAACGGGTGGAGGAGAGACCTGAGAAGGCTCGGTCTCTGACTCCATAACGGGTGGAGGAGAGACCAGAGAAGGCTCGGTCTCTGACTCCATAACGGGTGGAGGAGAGACCTGAGAAGGCTCGGTCTCTGACCCCGTAACGGGTGGAGGAGAGACCTGAGAAGGCTCGGCCTCTGACTCCATAACGGGTGGAGGAGAGACCAGAGAAGGCTCGGTCTCTGACTCCATAACGGGAGGAGTAGAGACAGGAGAAGGCTCGGCCTCTGACCCCGTAACGGGCGGAGGAGAGACCTGAGAAGGCTCGGTCTCTGACTCCATAACGGGTGGAGGAGAGACCTGAGAAGGCTCGGTCTCTGACTCCATAACGGGAGGAGTAGAGACAGGAGAAGGCTCGGTCTCTAACTCCATAACGGGTGGAGGAGAGACCAGAGAAGGCTCGGCCTCTGACTCCATAACGGGTGGAATAGAGACAGGAGAAGGCTCGGTCTCTGACTCCATAACGGGTGGAGGAGAGACCTGAGAAGGCTCGGTCTCTGACTCCATAACGGGTGGAGGAGAGACCAGAGAAGGCTCGGCCTCTGACTCCATAACGGGTGGAGTAGAGACAGGAGAATGCTCGGTCTCTGACTCCATAACGGAGTGGAGGAGAGACCTGAGAAGGCTCGGCCTCTGACTCCATAACGGGTGGAGGAGAGACCAGAGAAGGCTCGGTCTCTGACTCCATAACGGGAGGAGTAGAGACAGGAGAAGGCTCGGCCTCTGACTCCATAACGGGTGGAGGAGAGACCTGAGAAGGCTCGGCCTCTGACCCCGTAGACGGGCGGAGGAGAGACCTGAGAAGGCTCGGTCTCTGACTCCATAACGGGTGGAGGAGAGACCTGAGAAGGCTCGGCCTCTGACTCCATAACGGGTGGAGGAGAGACAGGAGAAGGCTCGGTCTCTGACTCCATAACGAGTGGAGTAGAGACAGGAAGAGCCGTCTCTGACCCCAGAATCTGGTGGAGGAGAGACCCGAGAAGGCTCATCCCCGACTCCATAACGGGCGGAGGGAGAGACCTGAGAAGGCTCGGCCTCTGACCTGCGGGTGGAGGAGAGACCAGAGAAAGCTGCCGGTCTCCTGACTCCATGCCAACGGTGGAGGAGAGACCTGAGAAGGCCTCGGTCTCTGACTCCATAACGGGTGGAGGAGAGACCAGAGAAGGCTCGGTCTCTGACTCCATAACGGGAGACCTGAGAAGGCTCGGTCTCCTGACCCCGACGGTGGAGGGAGAGACCTGAAGGCTCGGCCTCTGACTCCATAACGGGTGGAGGAGAGACCAGAGAAGGCTCGGCCTCTGACCCGTAGACAGAGAAGGCCGGAGTAAGCCTGAGAAGGCTCGGCCCTCTGACCCCGTAGATAGGAGAGACTGAGAAGGTGGAGGAGAGAGACAGGAGAAGGCTCTCGGCCTCTGACCCCCGTAACGGGCGGGGAGGAGAGACCAGAGAAGGCTCGGCTGACTCTGAATTGTTGCTTAATGGGGAGAGTTTCTTTCGGCTGAATGAGCGACACCGGTTGAGCGTTCCTACAGCATTTCCCTCCAGAAGCCGTGAGAAAGTTGTCCGGCTGCGGGGACCTAGCTAGGGGATTTATACTAATGTTACTATCTGTACTTACTGGTGGCACAGACACTGTTTCATCCTTTCCTACACTGGAATTACCCTTGCCTAATGATTGCGTCTGAAGCTGGGCTCGTAGCACAGCTATCCTCGCCGTAAGGTGATCGTTCTCCTGTATATTATGAGTACAGCGACTGCAATTAGAAGGCATCATGTTAATGTTACTACTTAGCTTCGGCTGTTGGAGGTCCTGACGAACCACATCCAGGGTGAAAAAGTTGAATGAAAAAAGTTGAGCGAGGAAAAAAACGAAGAGGTTGGTAAATGTGTTAAATACAGACTTTTGATTAAATGGTTACTAAAAATAAAAACTGAAAAGTTGGCAGGTAGCCAAGTAGCAACAAACAGCATTGAGACAAGTCTGGAAGTTGTGACTTTGTGGCTGTGGTAACTAACACTTGTGAATAGAACTACAAAAGAATCCCTCATATATATATATATCTCTCCCTGGAGACTATCAATAGGCTATATACAGGGTATTACGGTACAGAGTCAATGTGGAGGCTATATACAGGGTGTTACGGTACAGAGTCAATGTGGAGGCTATATACAGGGGGTACCGGTACAGAGTCAATGTGGAGGCTATATACAGGGGTACCAGTACAGAGTCAATGTGGAGGCTATATACAGGGGGTAGGCTATATACGGTACAGAGTCAATGTGGAGGCTATATACAGGGGGTACCGTACAGAGTCAATGTGGAGGCTATATACAGGGGGTACCAGTACAGAGTCAATGTGGAGGCTATATACAGGGGTACCGGTACAGAGTCAATGTGGAGGCTATATACAGGGGGTACCGGTACAGAGTCAATGTGCGGGGTACAGGTTAGTCGAGGTCATTTGTACATATAGGTAGGGGTAAGGCATAAATAATTAACAGCAAGAAGCAGCAGTGAAAAAACAAAGGGAGGAGGGAGGGTCAATGTAAATAGTCCGGTGGCCATTTGATGAATTGTTCAGCAGTTTTATGGCTGGGGGTAGGTGTTAAGGAGCCTCTTGGTCCTAGACTTGGTGCTCCGGATAGATTGCCGTGCGGTAGCATAGAGAACAGTCAATGACTGGGGTGGCTGGAGTCTTTAACCCTAATGCTGCATAAATCTGCTCTAAAGCATTGTCCACACCCAGAGCAATCATAATAAAGCAGAGCTCTACAGCATTATCCACACCCAGATTAATGATAACATACAGAGCCTTCTACAGCATTATCCACACCCAGAGTAATCATAATACAGAGCTCAGCATTATCCACACCCAGATTAATGATAACATACAGAGCTCTACAGCATTATCCATACCCAGAGTAATCATAATATACAGAGCTCTACAGCATTATCCACACCCAGATTAATGATAACATACAGAGCTCTACAGCATTATCCACACCCAGAGTAATCATAATATACAGAGCTATACAGCATTATCCACACCCAGAGTAATCATAATATACAGAGCTCTACAGCATTATCCACACCCAGATTAATCATAATATACAGAGCTCTACAGCATTATCCACACCCAGAGTAATCATAATATACAGAGCTATATAGCATTATCCACACCCAGATTAATGATAACATACAGAGCTCTACAGCATTATCCACACCCAGAGTAATCATAATATACAGAGCTCTACAGCATTATCCACACCCAGAGTAATCATAATATACAGAGCTCTACAGCATTATCCACACCCAGATTAATGATAACATACAGAGCTCTACAGCATTATCCATACCCAGAGTAATCATAATATACAGAGCTCTACAGCATTATCCACACCCAGATTAATGATAACATACAGAGCTCTACAGCATTATCCACACCCAGAGTAATCATAATATACAGAGCTATACAGCATTATCCACACCCAGAGTAATCATAATATACAGAGCTCTACAGCATTATCCACACCCAGAGTAATCATAATATACAGAGCTCTACAGCATTATCCGCACCCAGAGTAATCATAATATACAGAGCTCTACAGCATTATCCACACCCAGAGTAATCATAATATACAGAGCTCTACAGCATTATCCCACCCAGAGTAATCATAATATACAGAGCTCTACAGCATTATCCACACTCCTTTGATTTAGTCCACGTTTGTTGTGTTAAAGCCTGAATTTTAAATGGCTGCCATTGAGATTGTTTCCCATCGATGTATACACAATACCCCATAATGACAATTTTACCAAATGGTTTGCAAATTATATATCGAAATATCTCATTTAAATTCACACTCCTGAGTGAACACCTGTTAGAATGACCTTGTTAGCGACTACAGCTGTGAGTCTTTCTGGGTAAGTCTCCTAAAGAGTTATCCACACCTGGATGGCACACATGGCGAGGAGATTTCAAAGATATTAGGATGTGTTCACTGGATGTTAACGCGCTATGCCTCTTTCACTCTATTACTCATCAGAGACAAGCCAAGCCAGTCATTCATTCACCGCACAGAGTTCCTGTTTCCCAGTACGGATCAGGATCTAACGAAATAGTTGTGGAGAAGGGGGAAACTCGGATGTACAAAAACAGAGGAGCCAACAGACCGGGTTAATTCCATGGTGTGTGTTCAGGAAATGGGTATGTCGCTCTGAGAGTTGAACCCCGAGGACCTTAATAATAAATGTATCAAAAAAGGGAGCTTTTTTTGTTATTTTTGATTCCCGAAGAGGGAGGAGAGAGGAGATAGTATGTGAAATGGCTGCCGCAAACTATTTCTCCAAATTGGATGCTTCTAATAGATTCTGACAGGTATTCCTTTAAGAGGTAGAGATGACTTCCTTTAACTAGTCTCTTCTACAGAAGTATCAGTCACTAGAGATGACAACTAGTCTCTTCTACAGAAGTATCAGTCACTAGAGATGACAACTAGTCTCTTCTACAGACGTATCAGTCACTAGAGATGACAACTAGTCTCTTCTACAGACGTATCAGTCACTAGAGATGACAACTAGTCTTCTACAGACGTATCAGTCACTAGAGATGACAACTAGTCCTTCTACAGACGTATCAGTCACTAGAGATGACTGCCGTTAACTAGTCTCTTCTACTAGATCAGTCAACTGCATGTCATGTTTGATACACATACAATACCCCAGGTTACTACAGCGCCAGAAGTATTCAGACTCTGATTTTCTCCACACTTTGTTACGTTACAGCCTTATTCCAAAATGGTTTTTATTTTAATTATCGATCAATCGTAATACACAATACCCCATAATGATATCACAATACCCCATAATGATATCACAATACCCCATGACATCACAATACCCCATAATGATATCACAATACCCCATAATGATATCACAATACCCCATGACATCACAATACCCCATAATGATATCACAATACCCCATAATGATATCACAATACCCCATAATGATATCACAATACCCCATAATGACATCACAATACCCCATAATGACATCACAATACCCCATAATGACATCACAATACCCCATGACATCACAATACCCCATGATGATATCACAATACCCCATAATGACATCACAATACCCCATGACATCACAATTCAGACCCTTTACTCAGTACTTTGTTGAAGCACCCTTGGCAGCAATTACAGACTTGAGTCTTCTTGGGTGTCACGCTACAAGCTTGACACACCTGTATTTGGGGAGTTTCTCCCATTCTTCTCTGCAGATTCTCTCAAGCTCTGTCAGGGTGGATGGGGAGCGTCACTGCACAGCTATTTTCAGGTCTCTCCAGAGATGTTCGATCGGGTTCATAGAATTATAGAATAAGGCTGTAACGTAACAAAATGTGGGAAAAGTCTGAATACTTTCTGAAGGCACTCGACGTACGACACACACACACACACACCTCTTTGTTCTCAGATAAAAGGGAAGTTCGTTCCTTCGTTGCCAGTCGCCCTGAAGAGCAGAGCTTCATTTTAATCTCCTTCAGAATCAGATCTGCTCTTGTTTTAACACCAAGATCCTATGACAAGACATCAAGACATGTCACCTTCCCCCTCAACATCCACCCCTTAAAAACTAGAATCCATGTCTCTCAGGCCGTGTTCCAAGTAGCACCTTGATCCTTCCATAGTGCACTACGTTCGGCCGGAACCATAGGCCTATATAGGGAATAGGGGGCATTTGTGGCACACTCCATCTCTCTGCAGGTGAGTTTTAAATCAGACACTTTCAGGTGGAGTGCAGTCAGCTCCATTGGTTTTTCAGACTAGATAATTGGCTTCCATCAAAGTGGGGTATTTCAGGAGGTTGGTGTCCTAATTAAGAACGAACGGCAATACCGGGAGCTGTGACAGTGTATCAGAGCTGTCATCCTCAGAATGATCACTGGCCACCGGAATCATCTTTAATTGCCTCCGTTTCGGTAGCAATGCCACCGTCAATTACTCTCCTCCTCCTCCCCCTCCTCCTCTTACCTTCCCTTGTTCCTTCCCACCTCCTCCTCCTCCTCCTCTTACCTTCCCTCGTTCCTTCCCTCCTCTTCCTCCTCTCTTACCTTCCCTCGTTCCATCCCTCCTCTCTTACCTTCCCTCCTCCTCCTCATCCTCTCTTACCTTCCCTCATTCCATCCCTCCTCACCCCCTCCTCCTCTCTTACCTTCCCTCCTCCTCCTCCTCTTACCTTCCCTTGTTCCATCCCTCCTCCTCCTCCTCTTACCTTCCCTTGTTCAATCCCTCCTCCTCCTCCTCTCTTACCTTCCCTCATCCTCCTCCTCCTCTTACCTTCCCTTGTTCCATCCCTCCTCCTCCTCCTCTTACCTTCCCTTGTTCCATCCCTCCTCCTCCTCCTCTTACCTTCCCTTGTTCCATCCCTCCTCCTCCTCCTCTTACCTTCCCTTGTTCCATCCCTCCTCCTCCTCCTCCTCTTACCTTCCCTTGTTCCATCCCTCCTCCTCCTCCTCCTCCTCTTACCTTCCCTTGTTTCTTCCCTCCTCCTCCTCCTCCTCTTACCTTCCCTTGTTTCTTCCCTCCTCCTCCTCCTCTTACCTTCCCTTGTTCCATCCCTCCTCCTCCTCCACTTACCTTCCCTTGTTCCATCCCTCCTCCTCCTCTCCTACCTTCCCTCCTCCTCCTCCTCTTCTTACCTTCCCTTGTTCCATCCCTCCTCCTCCTCCTCCTCCTCTTACCTTCCCTTGTTCCATCCCTCCTCCTCCTCTTACCTTCCCTTGTTCCTTCCCTCCTCCTCCTCCTCTCTTACCTTCCCTCGTTCCATCCCTCATCCTCTCTCTATTTGTTTCCTCCCTCCTCCCCCTCCCCTCCTCTCTATAGTTCTCCCCCTCTTTCATTTGCTCCCAACCGAGACTTATCCTCTCTATTTTTTTTTATGCACGCACGACACACACACACACACACACACACACACACACACACACACACACACACACACACACACACACACACACACACACACACACACACCGGGGCTAAATCGACTATAACCCCTGAGCTATCTACACTCACCTACACAATAGAAACCCAATTTGCTTTTAGACTTAATAGTGCTTTTAAAGCAATATCTGATTCTTCACAAGCATCAAGTGCCTCCAGCTGTTGCTGTTGACTCTAATTGGTATCTCTCCTTTTCTTCATCCTCCCTTTCTGGTTCTCTCTTCATCCCTCCCCTCTCTAATTCTCTGGTCCTCTCTTCATCCCTCCCCTCTCTAATTCTCTGGTCCTCTCTTCATCCCTCCCCTCTCTAATTCTCTGGTCCTCTCTTCATCCCTCCCCTCTCTAATTCTCTGGTCCTCTCTTCAACCCTCCCCTCTCTAATTCTCTGGTCCTCTCTTCGCCCCTTCTCTTTTTCCTCGTATTCACCCGTCCCCTGTGTTCTCTAGCACCATACTATTGACCTTTCTGTTTCTCTCTTTCATACACTCTCTTCCTCTCCGCCTCTCTCTTTTTCTCATCATATCGAGTAATGTCCTGTTTACTGTGAGGGCATCACTCAAAGCTGTGATGATTGGAGTTTAGAAACAAAAGACGAGGGGGAGAGTAGAGAAATGTTATCACTGTTGTTATTACTGTTGTCCCTTTGACAATATTGATTATTATTATTATTTTAAAAATGTTAATATTGTAAATCTCCAAAGTAAACTTTGGCAATATCTGCATTGTTACATATAAACTAATTTAATTGAGAGGCGTTAGAGGAGAGACAGAGAGGCTGAGTGTTCTATTGTTGGACTATGGGGAGGAAGAGGTTGTTTGAAATGTCACCCTCTCTCTATATAGTGCACTTCTGACCAGAGCCGATAAAGGCCCACAAGTAGGGAGGGAGGTCTCTCTCTCTCTCTCTCTCTCTCTCTCTCTCTCTCTCTCTCTCTCTCTCTCTCTCTCTCTCTCTCTCTCTCTCTCTCTCTCTCTCTCTCTCTCTCTCTCCATTCAAATTCAGGCTGCTTTATTGGCATGAAAAATATTGCCAAAGCAACAATGTATACAGTATACATTGTAACGAAATTATACATGATAGCAAATATAAAAGTGTAGTAAATAATAATACAAATATAATAACAATAAAATGGTAACAGTCAATAGTAGAATAGTATATTTATGTAATAAGTATAAAATCAAATTATGGAAAATGAAACTCTAACTAGCTTATAACTAAATAACCTTCATCTTCTCCTTTATATCAGTACTACAACTACAGTATCATTACTTGACTACTACTACCATCACTAAACTGTTATCACTACCATTACCACCCACATTTGGAATGATAATCATTAATAATTACAGTAATAACAATAATAGCAATAATAAGTAAGTTACTGCTTACTATGCAGATGTTATTATTCAGTGTCCCTCAGGCTATGGCAGGAAAATACATATTTGGCTGCAAGAGGAGCCATTTGTAAAAATGTGGAATATGTGTAGTAATTTCTGTGAATAATGAATCTCTTTGTGAGGAATATTTATCACAGTAAAGGAGAAAGTGCATCTCTGTCTCTACCTCCCCTGTTATGCAGTGACCACATACACGCTCCTCTTTGGGTAGCCATGTCTTTTTATGTCTGCCAGTTTCTATTGCCAATCGGTGGTCACTCAGCCTGTACTTGGTAAGGATCTGTCTCTGCTTCGTATCTCTGACAGAGTAGAGATAATGTGACGACCCTCCCACTCTGTCTGCCGTATTCTGTCTTTGTTCTTGTTTCCTTATTAGGATGCCGGTGGGCGGAGTTGGGGAGGGTCGTCAGCTACATGGGAAACACCTGGGCCAGGTGTGTCCCAGGATAAATAGACCTCTTCCACATTCCTTGGGAGGAGACTCTCTCCATGCAGACACCTTTGTAGATTGTGTTGTGGTTCTTGGTGGCCTTTTGTTTGTTTGCATTGGCACCTTTCAACACCTGCATTATCACATTCATGCCGCAAAACACTCACTTACACTACTGATTACTGATTACACACACCATTGTATATTTTCCTAGTTTGCTTTGGTTAATAAATATGTTTTTGTTACTCCTTTATCTCCACGTTGTCTCCCTTTGGTGCGGGCTTTGAGCCGGTTCGTGACATAATCAGCCAATTCATATTCTCTGTTTGGGTCAGATAGCAATTTAGTCGGCTTTGGGATTTTGTTTCATTTTTTCCAATGTTGTAAATATGATTCCTTTGATTGGTTCATGATTTTGCTTATTGGAATTCTTTCTTTTGAAGCAGTGCTGGTGTCAGCTTGGTTGGTGAGGTCCAACATCAGCTGACTGGGGGAGTCGTTTCACAGGCCTCAGCTCTTGGGTTTGAAGTGATTTAAATTGCAGACTTGAATTTGGACTTGAATTCAGATGTAGCCAAATTTTAATGATCTTTTCTGTATTTTCATTATTACTGGAAAAACGGGCCCAATTCTGCCCTACATGCATTAGTTAGTGTATTTCTCTGGACTTGTAGGATTTTTCCGACATAATTCTGCATGTGGGGCTTCAATTGGATGTTTGTCCCACATTTTAAGTCCAGTTTATTGAGGCCCCCAAAACCCTCACTTCCATAAAGAGCTATTGGTAGGATTACACTGTCAAATATTTTAGTCCAAATTCTAATTGGGATGTTGATTTTGAATAATTTCATTTTTATTGCATACATTGCTCTGCGGGCTTTTTCTTTGAGTGCATTCACTGTTATATTAACCGTAATCCTCTCCGGTCTCTCTCTCTCTCTCTCTCTCTCTCTCTCTCTCTCTCTCTCTCTCTCTCCCTCTCTCTCTCTCTCATCCTCTCCTCTCTCTCCCTCTCTTAGGTTGACCTCACCTTTAGACAAACTCATTCTACAGATGATTTATCTATTGTTTCAGGGATAACTCCTCAGAACTGGTAGAGAGAAAAACATTAATCCGTTTTTAAATGTACAAATACCTACCATTTACCTCAGAATGCCCTGTGGACATCGTTCTCCTGGATTTCGTCCCAAATGGCAGAAGAACAATGTGTCACAGGGGTCTTGTTTGTTCCATCCATTCAATTTCCTCTGTGAATAGCCAGGGCTCCCTCTCTTACCAGCTGAGAGGATACTCCATGGACCCACTTATGAAGCCTACAGATGGAGACAGAGAGCTACTTTGAAACACTGAAATAGGACAGTTTTCCCCTCTGTGTTTCTCTCTAAAATAAGATTCTTGACCTGCCCTGGTCCGTCTTTTCCCTCTCTCTAATCAGGAGATTATTTCTCTCTCTCTCTCTCTCTCCCTCTCTCCCTCTCTCCCTCTCCCCCTCTCTCCCTCTCCCTCTCTCCCTCTCCCTCTCTCTCTCTCAATTCAAGGGGCTTTATTGGCATGGGAAACATATGTTTACATTGCCAAAGCAAGTGAAATAGATAATAAACACAAGTGAAAGTATGAAAAGGAAAATAAACAGGTTACATATAGGTTGTATTTACAATGTGGTTTGTGTTCCACTGGCTGCCCTTTTCTGATGGCAAACGTCTTGCTGCTGTGACTGCACAGTGCACCCCTCCAGGATGGAGAAGCTGTTTGTGCTACACGTGTTGCCCTGTTTTCATGGCAATGGGGCAAACGTCTTGCTGCTGTGACTGCACAGTGCACCCATCCAGGATGGAGAAGCTGTTTGTGCTACACGTGTTGCCCTGTTTTCATGGAAACGGGACAAATGTCTGCTGCTGTATTTCACTAACAGATATCAGTTTATCAAATTCTTTGTGGGTCTGTGTGATCTCTCTCTACTCTCTACTCTGTGGGTCTGTGTGATCTGCTGGTCATACAGCTCTCTGTCAATTCAATTTAAGGGGTTTTATTGGCATGGGAAACACATTGCCAAAGCAAGTGAAGTAGATAATAAATAAAAGTGAAATAAACAATCTCTTTCTCCTGACAGGGTGCGAGTGAGAGGCAGAGCGAGCGGCAGAAGAGAGCCGCAGAGGAGAGAGGCAGAGAGAGAGAGAGGAGAGAGAGAGGCAGAAAGGAGCGGCAGAGGAGAGAGACAGCGGCAGAGGGAGAGAGAGGCAGGGGAGAGAGAGAGGCAGAGGGAGACAGGGAGGCAGAGAGAAGAGAGAAGGGAGAGAGGCAGAAGAAAGAGAGGAGGAAGAAGAAGAGAGGAGAGAAGAGGCAGAGGGAGAGAGAGTGAGGCAGAGAGGGAGAGAGAGGCAGAGGGAGAGAGAGAGGGAGAGAGAGAGCAGAAAGAGGGCGGCAGAGGGAGAGAGAGGCAGAGGGAAAGAGAGAGAGGCAGAGGGAGAGAGAGGCAGAGGGAGAGAGAGAGGAGAGGGAGAGAGAGAGGCAGAGGGAGAGAGAGCAGAGGAGAGGAGGCAGAGGGAGGAGGAGAGGAGGGAGAGAGAGGCAGCAGGAAGAGAGAGCAGAAGGAAGGAGGGGAGTTAGAGAGGGAGAAGGCAGAGGGAGAGAGATGAGGCAGAGAGGAGAGAGAGGGAAGGAGGCAGAGGGAGAGAGAAAGAGAGAGCAGAGAGAGGCAGAGGGAGAGAGAGACAGAGGATGAGGGAGGCAGAGGAAGAGAGGAGGGATAGAGGGAGAGGCAGAGGAAAGAGAGAGAGAGGCAAGGCAGAGGGAGAGAGAGGGAGGCAGAGGAGGGAGGAGGCAGAGGAGAGAGAGAGAGTTAGAAGAGGGGAGAGTTAGAGAGGAGAGGCAGAGGGGGAGAGGCAGAGAGGGAGAGAGGAGGCAGAGAGATAGAGAGGAGAGAGAGGCAGAGGATTAAAGAGAGAGAGAGAGGAGAGTAGAGAGCGAGTTTGAGAGGGAGAGAGTTAGAGAGAGAGAGTTAGAGAGGGAGAGAGTTAGAGGAGGAGAGGCAGAGAGAGAGGGGGAGAGTTTGAGAGGAGAGAGTTAGGAGAGGGAGAGGCAGAGAGGGACAGAGGCAGAGGAAGAGAGAGAGAGGGAGCGAGAGGCAGAGGAGAGAGTTAGAGAGGAGAGTTAGAGAGAGTAAGAGAGAGGCAGAGAGGAGAGAGAGGCAGAGAGAGGTTGAGAGAGAGAGGCAGAGAGGGGTTGAGAGATAGAGAGGCAGAGAGAGGTTGAGAGAGAGAGGCAGAGAGAGGAGAGAAATATGATCGCTATTGTAGACCTTCACACTTCATCATGACAGCAACAATGTATCTTTGGCACCCAGCGTCGGGAATGGAGGGGATGACTGCTGTCTTATTGACTCTTAACCACCCGTGCTATTTTGTTAATTTTTTCACGTTGTTCTTAACTTATTTTGTACATAGTGTTGCTGCTACCGTCTCTTATGACCGTAAAGACAAGTTGCTCACCTCAAATTGGACGAAGAGTTTTTCTTCAATGTGTCAGACGGGAGGGATACACTACGACAGACACCCGACCAGGCCCAGATCCCCGTCTTTCGCTGGAGAAGGAAACTGAGATTTTGTGGAAAAAGATCAGGGTTGGAGGTCAACGAGTAGCTAATCTGCCATTGCCTTCCGTCCTGCTAACTAATGTTCAATCGCTGGAAAATAATTGGGACGAGCTGAAAGCACATATACAGTGATTCCTCTTTTAAAAGTTGCGATGCAGCATTCTGTCATTTAATTCTCAGCCATTTCTTCAGTTACTGCAAGTTATTGCTAGTTTGACCACCAGAGGGCATTTTTGAGAAGCATTTGATAGTCTTCCATATTGCCATTACCAGAGACGGAGAGGGCATGCGGGAGACGAGGGTTCAATTCCCGACGGGGAGGAATGAGTAGGATGTCCTTGTAAATAGCAATTTGTTACTACATGATTCCATATGTGTTATTTCATAGTTGTGATGTCCTCACTATTATTCTACAATGTATAAAATAGTAAAAATATAGAAAAATCCTGGAATGAGTAGGTGTGTCCAATTTTTTTACTGGTACTGCATAATTAATTTGTTTAATATTGTGTTTCTATTCAATGAAAACTAAAAACCCTAATGGGTTTCCATTAGGATGGATGGGAAAATATGGCGCTGTACAACGTGACGCTCATAAATTCAGATCATTGTCAGTTTGTAAATTCAGACTGGTTCGCCAACGTTTACTGACACCGGCAATATTCAGCGGGTGTTGAGCGGAAATTCATTATTCTGCACTCTGGTTCTCAGATGTAAGTGCTCTAAAATCGTTTTAGATAGCGAATTTACGAAAGCACCCAAATATCCATTGAGAACGCACAACAACAATACCACTTGGAATGACTGGAATAATCAAGTCAATAAGCATTGGGTACTTAGATATAGTTAAAATACTGGCAAGTTTGATGTAAAACTACTAACGTTAGGTAGATAGCTAACATACCGGTACATATTGCTGTAATGATATGATATGTGTTTCGTAAGGAAGCGTAGCTCAAAATAGCAACGTAACTTATTTGAAAAGTCTTTATTACATTGAGTAGCAAACTACCGTGAGGACACGCTCTATCGACTGCGGATTGAACATGCTTTTGGTGCACAGTCGATAGCGCGCTGGACTTCGGGCAAGAAGATTGAGGGTTTGAAACCTGCTCCTGCTTGTTTCATTTGAAGTCGTGCACAATTATCAGTTTATTATTTGGTGTATATTTCCCATTGTCAGTTAAGAGACACAGTAGTGCATTTGGACCCAAAAGCATAATCAGGGGCTCTAACTCCCCCTTGGTCTTTAAGCAAAGCTGGTCTGTGATCGGAGTTTTTTCCACACTCGGCTATTAGACTATTCTTCAGTAAAGGTTGAATAGTCTACTGTTTAAGCAAATTAATTACGCAAGTGCCGGTAATCAAATACTGTCTGCCGCTGTTCCTCTTTTGCCTTTCTGTCTTCTACACCTCTCTCCCCACCTCATCGTTCTTCCTCGTTTATAATGCACACCATATGTGCATTAGTAGAAGATTAAACTTGCATTTATAATATAATATTACAATTATCATAATTATAATGCATTTATTATGTATTTATAACACCTGGATAATGAACTTCTTTCAATAAAGCGTTTCACATTCTCCACTGGTTGAAATTAAGTATCTCGTGAAAATACTACCTGTCATCACGGATGTTGAAAGGAGAGGACAAGGTGCAGCGTGGTGGCGTACATTTCTCTTTTATTAAGAAAAGTGACGCCGAACAAAACAATAAACACTACAAAAACAAACCATGAAGCTAAAGGCTATGTGCCATAAACAAAAAGTCAACCTCCCACAAAGACAGGTGGGAAAAGAGGGCTACCTAAGTATGGTTCTCAATCAGAGACAACGATAGACAGCTGTCCCTGATAGAGAACCATACCCGGCAAAAACATAGAAATACAAAATCATAGATAACAAATCATAGAATGCCACCCTGACCAAACCAAATAGAGACATAAAAAGGCTCTCTAAGGTCAGGAGGCGTGACACCTGTGTCCTCAGATTAATGCTGATGAAGGGAGTTTGATATGCATAGTTTTTTTCTGTAAGTATCAATTACAAATCAGTCCTTACTTAAATCATGTTTCTAGTTTATTGCATAGTTACAATGTGTAATCATTGATGTCCCAGGAGCAGGATTGGTAAACACTGTTGAAGTGTATAATTGTAATACATACATCATCATCATTATTATTATTATCATTATTATCATTATAATTATTATTAATATTATCATCATTATTATCATTATTATTATCATCATTATTATTATCATTATAATTATTATCATCAGTATTCATATTATTATCATTATTATTATCATTATTCATATTATTATTATTATTCATATTATTATTATCATTTATTATTATCATTATAATTATTATCATTATAATTATTATCATCAGTATTCATATTCTTATCATTATTATTATAATTTATTAGTATCATTATTCATATGATCATTATCATTATTCATACTATCATTATCATGATTCATATTATTATCATTGTTATTATCATTTATTTGTATTTATTAGTATCATTATTCATATTATCATTATCATTATGCATATTATTATTATTATCATTATTCATATTCATATTCATATTATAATTTATTATTATCATTATCATTATTATTATCATTATCGTTATTCATATTATTATTACCATGTATTATAATTCATATTATTATTATCATTATTATTATTATTATCATTATTCGTTATTCATATTTTAATTATTATCATTATTCATTATTCATATTCATATTATCATGTATTATTATCATGTATTATTATTATGACATTATTCATATTCATATTAATATTATAATTTATTACTATCATTATTATTATCATTATCGTTAGTCATATTATTATCATGTATTATTATTATTATCATTATTCGTTATTCATATTCATATTATTATTATCATTATTCATTATTCATATTATTATTATCATTATTCATATTATCATTATTCATATTATCTCTTTTAATTTAGTATTATCAATAATTATTATTCATATTCATATTATTATTATTATTATCATTATTCATATTATTATTATCATGTATTATTATTATTATAATTATCGTTATTCATATTATTATTATCATGTATTATTATTCATATTATCATGTATTATTATCATTATAATTATTATCATTATTCATATTATCATTATTATATTAAGATGCACTGCCATAGCCTCACTCCTCCTCTCCCCCTTCCTACCCCTGTTTACTGAAAAACCACAATCTCCTTCTCCTGTTCCTCCTCTCTCCTCCTCTAGCCTCTGAAAATGCACTGCCATAGCTGTGCGTTGGTGACCAGCTCCGGTCACCTGATAGGTGGTGGTCGTGGCGAGGACATCGACCGGGCGGAGTGTGTGATCCGTATGAATGACGCCCCCACGGCGCGGGGCTACGGTGGAGACGTTGGGCGCCGCACCTCGCTACGTGTCATCGCTCACTCCAGCATGCAGAGGGTCCTACGGAGCCGTCACGAACTGCTCAACGCATCCCAGGTTAGATGCTACATGCTATAAGAGATAAATACATCCCAGGTTAGATGCTACATGCTATAAGAGATAAATACATCCCAGGTTAGATGCTACATGCTATAAGAGATAAATACATCCCAGGTTAGATGCTACATGCTATAAGAGATAAATACATCCCAGGTTAGATGCTACATGCTATAAGAGATAAATACATCCCAGGTTAGATGCTACATGCTATAAGAGATAAATACATCCCAGGTTAGATGCTACATGCTATAAGAGATAAATACATCCCAGGTTAGATGCTACATGCTATAAGAGATAAATACATCCCAGGTTAGATGCTACATGCTATAAGAGATAAATACATCCCAGGTTAGATGCTACATGCTATAAGAGATAAATACATCCCAGGTTAGATGCTACATGCTATAAGAGATAAATACATCCCAGGTTAGATGCTACATGCTATAAGAGATAAATACATCCCAGGTTAGATGCTACATGTTATTAGAGATAAATACATCCCAGGTTAGATGCTACATGCTATAAGAGATAAATACATCCCAGGTTAGATGCTACATGCTATAAGAGATAAATACATCCCAGGTTAGATGCTACATGCTATAAGAGATAAATACATCCCAGGTTAGATGCTACATGCTATAAGAGATAAATACATCCCAGGTTAGATGCTACATGCTATAAGAGATAAATACATCCCAGGTTAGATGCTACATGCTATAAGAGATAAATACATCCCAGGTTAGATGCTACATGCTATAAGAGATAAATACATCCCAGGTTAGATGCTACATGCTATAAGAGATAAATACATCCCAGGTTAGATGCTACATGCTATAAGAGATAAATACATCCCAGGTTAGATGCTACATGCTATAAGAGATAAATACATCCCAGGTTAGATGCTACATGCTATAAGAGATAAATACATCCCAGGTTAGATGCTACATGTTATTAGAGATAAATACATCCCAGGTTAGATGCTACATGCTATAAGAGATAAATACATCCCAGGTTAGATGCTACATGCTATAAGAGATAAATACATCCCAGGTTAGATGCTACATGCTATAAGAGATAAATACATCCCAGGTTAGATGCTACATGCTATAAGAGATAAATACATCCCAGGTTAGATGCTACATGCTATAAGAGATAAATACATCCCAGGTTAGATGCTACATGTTATTAGAGATAAATACATCCCAGGTTAGATGCTACATGCTATAAGAGATAAATACATCCCAGGTTAGATGCTACATGCTATAAGAGATAAATACATCCCAGGTTAGATGCTACATGCAATAAGAGATAAATACATCCCAGGTTAGATGCTACATGCTATAAGAGATAAATACATCCCAGGTTAGATGCTACATGCTATAAGAGATAAATACATCCCAGGTTAGATGCTACATGCTATAAGAGATAAATACATCCCAGGTTAGATGCTACATGCTATAAGATATAAATATACTGCATATGTTTTAAAAACAACCCTTACAGTAATGAGTGCATACATTTTAGTATAGGTGACCCCAGAGGGAATCGAACCCACAATCCATTGCAAGTGCCATGCAACTGATCCACACAGGGCTACATAGTTAGTAGTTGCTATAATATATATAATATTATGTGTTTTCATGTGTTATCCCTTCTGTGCTTTTGAAGTGTTTCAATCTTATCAATGTATCAAGGTTTAACCCAAT
>NW_027012627.1:0-12500 GCF_036934945.1 Oncorhynchus masou masou
AGTACTGTGGAGAGCTGGCAGGCTAATATACAGTACTGTGGAGAGCTGGCAGGCTAATATACATTACTGTGGAGAGTACTGTGCAGGCTAATATACATTACTGTGGAGAGCTGGCAGGCTAATATACAGTGCTGTGGAGAGCTGGCAGGCTAATATACAGTACTGTGGAGAGCTGGCAGGCTAATATACAGTACTGTGGAGAGCTGGCAGGCTAATATACAGTACTGTGGAGAGCTGGCAGGCTAATATACAGTACTGTGGAGAGCTGGCAGGCTAATATACAGTACTGTGGAGAGCTGGCAGGCTAATATACAGTACTGTGGAGAGCTGACAGGCTAATATACAGTATTGTGGAGAGCTGGGCAGGCTAATATACAGTGCTGTGGAGAGCTGGCAGGCTAATATACAGTACTGTGGAGAGCTGGCAGGCTAATATACATTACTGTGGAGAGCTGGCAGGCTAATATACATTACTGTGGAGAGCTGGCAGGCTAATATACATTACTGTGGAGAGCTGGCAGGCTAATATACAGTGCTGTGGAGAGCTGGCAGGCTAATATACATTACTGTGGAGAGCTGGCAGGCTAATATACATTACTGTGGAGAGCTGGCAGGCTAATATACAGTGCTGTGGAGAGCTGGCAGGCTAATATACATTACTGTGGAGAGCTGGCAGGCTAATATACAGTGCTGTTGAGAGCTGGCAGGCTAATATACATTACTGTGGAGAGCTGGCAGGCTAATATACATTACTGTGGAGAGCTGGCAGGCTAATATACAGTGCTGTGGAGAGCTGGCAGGCTAATATACAGTACTGTTGAGAGCTGGCAGGCTAATATACAGTACTGTGGAGAGCTGGCAGGCTAATATACAGTACTGTGGAGAGCTGGCAGGCTAATATACAGTACTGTTGAGAGCTGGCAGGCTAATATACATTACTGTGGAGAGCTGGCAGGCTAATATACAGTACTGTTGAGAGCTGGCAGGCTAATATACAGTGGAGAGCTGGCAGGCTAATATACTGTGGAGAGCTGGCAGGCTAATATACAGTACTGTGGAGAGCTGGCAGGCTAATATACAGTACTGTGGAGAGCTGGCAGGCTAATATACAGTACTATGGAGAGCTGGCAGGCTAATATACATTACTGTGGAGAGCTGGCAGGCTAATATACTGTAGAGAGCTGGCAGGATAATATACAGTACTGTGGAGAGCTGGCAGGCTAATATACTGTGGAGAGCTGGCAGGCTAATATACAGTACTGTGGAGAGCTGGCAGGCTAATATACTGTGGAGAGCTGGCAGGCTAATATACTGTGGAGAGCTGGCAGGCTAATATACAGTACTGTGGAGAGCTGGCAAGCTAATATACAGTATTGTGGAGAGCTGCAGGCTAATATACTGTGGAGAGCTGGCAGGCTAATATACATTACTGTGGAGAGCTGGCAGGCTAATATACAGTACTGTTGAGAGCTGGCAAGCTAATATACAGTGGAGAGCTGGCAGGCTAATATACTGTGGAGAGATGGCAGGCTAATATACTGTGGAGAGCTGGCAGGCTAATATACAGTACTGTGGAGAGCTGGCAGCTAATATACAATACTGTGGAGAGCTGGCAAGCTAATATGCAGTATTGTGGAGAGCTGGCAGGCTAATATACAGTACTGTGGAGAGCTGGCAAGCTAATATACAGTATTGTGGAGAGCTGGCAGGCTAATATACTGTGGAGAGCTGGCAGGCTAATATACAGTACTGTGGAGAGCTGGCAGGCTAATATACAGTACTGTGGAGAGCTGGCAGGCTAATATACAGTACTGTGGAGAGCTGGCAGGCTAATATACAGTACTGTGGAGAGCTGGCAGGCTAATATACAGTACTGTGGAGAGCTGGCAGGCTAATATACAGTACTGTGGAGAGCTGGCAGGCTAATATACAGTACTGTGGAGAGCTGGCAGGCTAATATTGTCACGACTTCCGCCGAAGTTGGCTCTCCTGCCTGTTCGAGTGGTGGTTGGCGGTCGTCGTCACCGTCCTACTAGCCACTACCGATCACTTTTTCGTTTGTCTGTTGGTTTTGTCTTATTAGTTTCACCTGTGTGTTTTAGTTTAATTAACATCCTTATATGTAGTAGGTTGTCCCGCCCCTGTTTTGTGCGGGATTGTTATTTGTATTCATGTCAGTTGGTGTAGTGCTTGTGTTTTTATTCTCCGGTCTGTCTTTGATCCTGTGTTGGATTGTTCACCCTGTGTGTGTTGGGTTGACCGTGTTTTTTGTTCGCCGGAGAATAAACTGTCGTATCACTAATCTGCTCTCTGCGCCTGATACTACCCACCTTGATAAGACGTGACAAATATACAGTACTGTGGAGGGCTGGCAAGCTAATATACAGTACTGTGGAGGGCTGGCAAGCTAATATACAGTACTGTGGAGGGCTGGCAGGCTAATATACAGTACTGTGGAGGGCTGGCAAGCTAATATACAGTACTGTGGAGAGCTGGCAAGCTAACATACAGTACTGTGGAGAGCTGGCAAGCTAATATACAGTACTGTGGAGAGCTGGCAGGCTAATATACAGTACTATGGAGAGCTGGCAGGCTAATATACATTACTGTGGAGAGCTGGCAGGCTAATATACATTACTGTGGAGAGCTGGCAGGCTAATATACAGTGCTGTGGAGAGCTGGCAGGCTAATATACATTACTGTGGAGGGCTGGCAGGCTAATATACAGTACTGTGGAGAGCTGGCAGGCTAATATACTGTGGAGAGCTGGCAGGCTAATATACAGTGCTGTGGAGAGCTGGCAGGCTAATATACAGTACTGTGGAGAGCTGGCAGGCTAATATACAGTACTGTGGAGAGCTGGCAGGCTAATATACAGTACTGTTGAGAGCTGGCAGGCTAATTTTCAGTGGAGAGCTGGCAGGCTAATATACTGTGGAGAGCTGGCAGGCTAATAGACATTACTGTGGAGAGCTGGCAGGCTAATATACAGTGGAGAGCTGGCAGGCTAATATACTGTGGAGAGCTGGCAGGCTAATATACAGTACTGTGGAGAGCTGGCAGGCTAATATACAGTGCAGAGCTGGCAGACTAATATACATTACTGTGGAGAGCTGGCAGGCTAATATACAGTACTGTGGAGAGCTGGCAGGCTAATATACAGTACTGTGGAGAGCTGGCAGGCTAATATACAGTGGAGAGCTGGCAGGCTAATATACAGTACTGTAGAGAGCTGGCAGGCTAATATACAGTGGAGAGCTGGCAGGCTAATATACAGTACTGTAGAGAGCTGGCAGGCTAATATACTGTGGAGAGCTGGCAGAGTAATATACAGTACTGTGGAGAGCTGTCAGGCTAATATACAGTGGAGAGCTGGCAGGCTAATATACTGTGGAGAGCTGGCAGGCTAATATACAGTACTGTGGAGAGCTGGCAGGCTAATATACAGTACTGTGGGGGGCTGGCAGGCTAATATACAGTACTGTGGAGAGCTGGCAGGCTAATATACAGTACAGTGGAGAGCTGGCAGGCTAATATACAGTACTGTGGGGGGCTGGCAGGCTAATATACAGTACTGTGGAGAGCTGGCAGGCTAATATACAGTACTGTGAGAGCTGGCAGGCTAATATACAGTACTGTGGAGAGCTGGCAGTCTACTATACAGTACTGTGGAGAGCTGGCAGGCTAATATACAGTACTGTGGTGTGCTGGCAGGCTAATCTACAGTACTGTGGAGAGCTGGCAGGCTAATATACAGTACTGTGGAGAGCTGTGTGTAGTGTGTAGGGCTGGCGGACAGCTGCTGTTACAGAGAGATGTCACGTTGTGTTAGCTAATCCAAGTTTATAATTTTAAATGGCTAATTGATCAATAGAAAACCCTTTTGCACAGCTGAAAACTGTTGTCCTGATTAAAGAAGCAATAAACGGGCCATCTCTAGTTGAGTATACATGGCCTTGCAAAAGCATTCACCCCCTTGGCGTTTTTCCTATTTTGTTTCATTACAACCTGTAATTTTAAATGTATTTTTATTTGGATTTCAGGCAATGGACATACACAAAATAGTCCAATTTGGTGAAGTGAAATGAAAAAAAAAAGTACTTTTTTCAAATAAAACTAAAAATAGAAAACGTAAAAGTGGTGCATTCATATGTATTCACCCCTTCGCTATAAAGCCCCTAAATACGATCTGGTTACCAATTACCTTCAGAAGTCACATAATTAGTTAAATAAAGTCCACCTATGTGTCCCATGTGTCACATGATCTCAGGATATATACACATGTTCTGAAAGGCTCCAGAGTCTGCAACAACACTTAGCAAGGGGCACCATGAAGACCAAGGACCACCATGAAGACCAAGGGGCTCCACCAACCAAGCGGCACCATGAAGACCAAGGAGCTCTCCAAACAGGTCAGGGACAAAGTTGTGGGGAAGTACAAATCATGGACTGAAACTTTGAACATCCCACGGAGCACCATTAAATCCATTGTTAAAAAAATGGAAAGAATATGGCACCACAACAAATGTGCCAAGTGAGGGCCGCCCACCAAAACTCCCGGACCAGGCAAGGAGGGTATTAATCAGAGAGGCAACAAAGATACCAAAGATAACCCTAAAGGAGCTGCAAAGCTCCATAGAGGAGATTGGGGTATCTGTTCATAGGACCACTTTAAGCCGTATTTTCTTTGCTTAAAGAAAAAAATAAGCTAAGTTTTGGTGTTTGCCAAAAGGCTTGTGGGAGACTCCCCAAACATATGAAAGAAGGTACTCTGGTCAGATGAGACTAAAATTGAGGTTTTTGGCCATCAAGCAAAATGCTATGTCTGGCGCAAACCCCACACCCCGAGAACACCATCCCCACAGTGAAGCCCGTGGCATCATCATGCTGTGGGTATGTTTTCCATCGACAGGGACTGAGAAACTGGTCAGAATTGAAGGAATGATGGATGGCGCTAAATACAGGGAAATTCTTGAGGGAAACCTGTTTCTATCTTCCAAAGATTTGAGACTGTGATGGAGGTTCACCTTCCAGCAGACAATGACCCTAAGCATACTGCTAAAGCAGCACTTGAGTGGTTTAAGGTGAAACATTTAAATGTCTTGGAATGGCCTATTCAAAGCCCAGACCTAAATCCAAATGAGAATCTGTGGTATGACTTTTTTTTTTATGCTGTACAACAGCGGAACCCATCCAACTTGAAGGAGCTGGAGCGGTTTTGCTTTGAAAAATGGGCAAACATCCCAGTGGCTAGATGTGCCAAGCTTATAGAGACATACCCCAAGGGACTTGCAGCTGTAATTGCTGCAAAAGATGACTCTATAAAGTAATGACTTTGAGGGGGTGAATAGTTATGCATGCTCATGTTCTGTTTTTTGTCTTATTTCTTGTTTGTTCCACAATAAAAAATATTTAGCATTTTCAAAGTGGTAGGTATGTTGTTGACTTTCTTCTGAAACTCATCAGTCTATTCTTGTTCTGAGAAATTAAGGCTATTCCACGCTGTGTACTACTCCCTTTACAGAACAGCGCAAACTGTCCCTAACCAGACTAGAAAGATGAGTGGGAGGCCCCGGTGCACAACTGAGCAAGAGGACATGTACTTTAGTGTCTTGTCTTGTTTGAGAAACGGACGCCTCACAAGTCCTCAACTGGCAGCTTCATTAAATAGTACCCGCAAAACACCAGTCTCAATGTCAACAGTGAAGAGGCGACTCCGGGATGCTAGCCTTCTAGGCAGAGTTCCTCTGTCCAGTCTCAACGTCAACAATTGAAGAGGCGACTCCGGGATGCTGGTCTTCTAGGCAGAGTTCCTCTGTCCAGTGTCTGTGTTCTTCTTTCTTAATCTTATCTTTTTATTAGCCAGTCCAGAGTATTTTCAGATTTGATCAACAAATGGAGTGAAAAGTACAGTAAATGTGAAATGCACATAAAATCAACAGTGTAAAGTTTGGATTCAGTCTTGTCAGGTGAACTGTGTCCTCACCTTTGGTCTAATCATTTTCCCGTGATCTCCAAACGGTTCCCATTTCAACCATGGTTATGCTTTTCATATCACTCCTGTAAGATGCATTTCAATATGTCCCTATCCATGTAGAGTGTAAAGGGTTCATTCTTAACCTAGTCAGAATTAATGCCTTAACTTAACCGTAGAGTTGTTTCCTAATAAAACGTTTATGTGGACCGAAATACAGGATGTCGCCACTAGGCGGCAACAGGGAGCACATTAATCTGCTCGTTCCGGCACCGAGGGTCTTTTCTTCAATTCCAGTGATCAGGCATTCGTTTTTTTTGCAACTTTGAAATTGGACGTTTAGAGGAACTTCAAAATGTGATGTTTGGTGAAAACGTGGAAAAACATCTAATTCTGCAGTGAGAGCTTGTTGCCTGCTATGGAGATAAAGTGGGGGAGAGAGAGAGGGGGAGATAGAGGGGTAGAGAGATAAAGTGGGGGAGAGAGAGAGGGGGAGATAGAGGGGGGTAGAGAGATATAGAGGGGGAGAGAGAGAGATAGAGGGGGAGAGAGATAGAGCAGGAGAGAGAGATAGAGGGGTAGAGAGAGATAAAGAGGGGGGAGAGGGGAGATAGATAGAGGAGTAGAGAGATCTAGAGGGGGAGGAGAGAGATAGAGGGGGAGAGAGAGATAGAGGGGGAGAGAGAGAGATAGAGGGGGTAGAGAGAGATATAGAGGGGGGGAGAGAGAGATATAGAGGGGAGAGAGAGATAGAGGGGTAGAGAGATATAGAGGGGTAGAGAGAGATATAAAGGGGGAGAGAGAGATAGAGGGGGTAGAGAGAGATATAGAGGGGAGAGAGAGATAGAGGGGGGTAGAGAGAGATATAGAGGGGGGGGGAGAGAGAGATATAGAGGCAGAGAGAGAGGGGAGAGAGAGAGGGGGAGAGAGAGGGGGAGAGATAGAGAGAGAGAGAGAGAGAGAGAGAGATAGGGGGGAGAGAGAAATAGAGGGGGAGAGAGAGAGATAGAGGGGGAGAGAGAGGGGGGAGAGAGAGAGAGACAGAGGGGTAGAGAGAGATAGAGGGGTAGAGAGATATAGAGGGGGAGAGAGAGAGATAGAGGGGTAGAGAGAGATATAGAGGGGGAGAGAGAGATATAATGCCAGAACCGGACAAGAACCTGACACCCTCAGCACACAGGGGGACAAACACCTGCCTGGAGGTGACAGCATTCCCTCCACCGTGTGCCCCCCTAGGCACAACTATGACAACATAACGAACAAAAACGGGTCACAACTCCTGCAGCTCTGTCGCACGCTGGGTATGTACATAATCAATGGTAGGCTTCGAGGGGACTCCTATGGTAGGTACACCTATAGCTCATCTCTTGGCAGTAGTACTGTAGACTACTTTATCACTGACCTCAACCCAGAGTCTCTCAGAGCGTTCACAGTCAGCCCACTGACACCCCTATCAGACCACAGCAAAATCACACACAGCAAAGTCTACCTAAACAGAGCAATACTCAATCATGAGGCATCAAAGCCAAAGGAACTGAGTAACATTAAGAAATGCTATAGATGGAAGGAATGCAGTTTGGAAACCTACCAAAAAACAATTAGGCAACAACAAATTCAATCCCTTTTAGACAATTTCCTGGGTAAAACGTTCCACTGTAATAGTGAAGGTGTAAACTTGGCAGTAGAAAATCTTAACAGTATATTTGACCTCTCAGCTTCCCTATCAAATCTAAAAATCTCAAATAGAAAACCGAAGAAAATTAACAACAATGACAAATGGTTTGATGAAGAATGCAAAATTCTAAGAAAGAAATTGAGAAACCTGTCCAACCAAAAACATAGAGACCCGGAAAACCTGAGTCTACGCCTTCACTATGGTGAATCACTAAAACAATACAGAAATACACTACGGAAAAGAAGGAACAGCATGTCAGAAATCAGCTCAATGTAATTGAAGAATCCATAGACTCTAACCACTTCTGGGAAAATTGGAAAACACTAAACAAACAACAACACGAAGAATTATCTATCCAAAATGGAGATATATGGGTAAACCACTTCTCCAATCTTTTTGGCTCTATAACAAAGAATAAAGAGCAAAAACATATACATGATCAAATACAGATCTTAGAATCAACTATTAAAGACTACCAGAACCCACTGGATTCTCCAATAACATTGAATGAGTTACAGGACAAAATAAAAACCCTCAAACCCAAAAAGGCCTGTGGTGTTGATGGTATCCTCAATGAAATGATCAAATATACAGACAACAAATTCCAATTGGCTATACTAAAACTCTTTAACATCATCCTTAGCTCTGGCATCTTCCCCAATATTTGGAACCAAGGACTGATCACCCCAATCCACAAAAATGGAGACAAATTTGACCCCAATAACTACCGTGGAATATGCGTCAACAGTAACCTTGGGAAAATCCTCTGCATTATCATTAACAGCAGACTCGTACACTTCCTCAATGAAAACAATGTACTGAGCAAATGTCAAATTGGCTTTTTACCAAATTACCGTACAACAGACCATGTATTCACCCTGCACACCTAATTGACAACCAAACAAACCAAAACAAAGGCAAAGTCTTCTCATGCTTTGTTGATTTCAAAAAAGCCTTTGACTCAATTTGGCATGAGGGTCTGCTATACAAACTGATGGAAAGTGGTGTTGGGGGTAAAACATACGACATCATAAAATCCATGTACACAAACAACAAGTGTGCGGTTAAAATTGGCAAAAAACACACACATTTCTTCACACAGGGTCGTGGGGTTAGACAGGGATGCAGCTTAAGCCCCACCCTCTTCAACATATATATCAACGAACTGGCGCGGGCACTAGAAAAGTCTGCAGCACCCGGCCTCACCCTACTAGAATCTGAAGTCAAATGTCTGCTGTTTGCTGATGATCTGGTGCTTCTGTCACCAACCAAGGAGGGCCTACAGCAGCACCTAGATCTTATGCACAGATTCTGTCAGACCTGGGCCCTGACAGTAAATCTCAGTAAGACCAAAATAATGGTGTTCCAAAAAAGGTCCAGTCACCAGGACCACAAATACAAATTCCATCTAGACACTGTTGCCCTAGAGCACACAAAAAACTATACATACCTTGGCCTAAACATCAGCGCCACAGGTAACTTCCACAAAGCTGTGAACGATCTGAGAGACAAGGCAAGAAGGGCATTCTATGCCATCAAAAGGAATATAAATTTCAACATACCAATTAGGATTTGGCTAAAAATACTTGAATCAGTCATAGAGCCCATTGCCCTTTATGGTTGTGAGGTCTGGGGTCCGCTCACCAACCAAGACTTCACAAAATGGGACAAACACCAAATTGAGACTCTGCACGCAGAATTCTGCAAAAATATCCTCAGTGTACAACGTAGAACACCAAATAATGCATGCAGAGCAGAATTAGGCCGATACCCACTAATTATCAAAATCCAGAAAAGAGCAGTTAAATTCTATAACCACCTAAAAGGAAGCGATTCCCAAACCTTCCACAACAAAGCCATCACCTACAGAGAGATGAACCTGGAGAAGAGTCCCCTAAGCAAGCTGGTCCTGGGGCTCTGTTCACAAACACACCCTACAGAGCCCCATGACAGCAGCACAATTAGACCCAACCAAATCATGAGAAAACAAAAAGATAATTACTTGACACATTGGAAAGAATTAACAAAAAAACAGAGCAAACTAGAATGCTATTTGGCCCTACACAGAGAGTACACAGCGGCAGAATACCTGACCACTGTGACTGACCCAAAATTAAGGAAAGCTTTGACTATGTACAGACTCAGCGAGCATAGCCTTGCTATTGAGAAAGGCCGCCGTAGGCAGACATGGCTCTCAAGGAAGACAGGCTATGTGCTCACTGCCCACAAAATGAGGTGGAAACTGAGCTGCACTTCCTAACCTCCTGCCCAATGTATGACCATATTAGAGAGACATATTTCCCTCAGATTACACAGATCCACAAAGAATTCGAAAACAAATCCAATTTTGAAAAACTCCCATATCTACTGGGTGAAATTCCACAGTGTGCCATCAGAGCAGCAAGATTTGTGACCTGTTGCCACGAGAAAAGGGCAACCAGTGAAGAACACGCACCATTGTAAATACAACACATATCTATGCTTATTTATTTTATCTTGTGTCCTTTACCATTTGCACATTGTAAAAACACTGTATATATATATAATATGACATTTGTAATGTCTTTATTGTTTTGAAACTTCTGTATGTGTGATGTCTACTGTTAATTTTTATTGTTTATTTCACTTTATATATTATATACCTTACTTGCTTTGGCAATGTTAACATATGTTTCCCATGCCAATAAAGCCCCTTGAATTGAATTGAATTGATATAGAGGCAGAGAGAGAGGGGGAGAGATAGAGAGAGATAGAGGGGTAGAGAGAGAGAGAGAGGGAGAGAGAGATAGAGGGGGAGAGAGAGAGAGATGGATAGAGGGAGAGAACGAGCACTGGCAATCACACACATGTTATACACACACACATGCACTCAGAAGAGGCAAGGACATCCACACACACACACATCCACACACACACACACACACACACACACACACACACACACACACACACACACACACACACACACACACACACACACACACACACACACACACACACACACACTATAGTGGTATTTAATTAAAGAGCCGTGTTGCCGACCCTTTCGTCCCCTTTCTTATCTCTGTGTGGAGGTCAGATAGAACATCACTTGGTTTGTTTCATTTCTTTGTTTGTTTTAATTATATGTCAGATAAAAGATTTATTAGAGATTTACCATTCAGATGTACCCTACTGTCATGCTTCAGAGGGGGGACTGTTTCCAGTGTCTCGTTTTATCAATAGGTTTGTATTAGGTTTACATTAGTGGGTGTGTGTGTGTGTGTGTGTGTGTGTGTGTGTGTGTGTTTGCGCTTATGTTTTTTTTGCATCTCTGCATCTCTGTCGTCCGTTGTCCTACCTGAGTTGGAGAGGGCGTTGTCCTACCTGAGTTGGAGAGGGCGTTGTCCTACCTGAGTTGGAGAGGGCGTTGTCCTACCTGAGTTGGAGAGGGCAATGTCCTACCTGAGTTGGAGAGGGCGTTGTCCTACCTGAGTTGGAGAGGGCGATGTCCTACCTGAGTTGGAGAAGGGCGATGTCCTACCTGAGTTGGAGAGGGCGATGTCCTACCTGAGTTGGAGAGGGCGATGTCCTACCTGAGTTGGAGAGGGCGTTGTCCTACCTGAGTTGGAGAGGGCGATGTCCTACCTGAGTTGGAGAGGGCGATGTCCTACCTGAGTTGGAGAGGGCGATGTCCTACCTGAGTTGGAGAGGGCGATGTCCTACCTGAGTTGGAGAGGGCGTTGTCCTACCTGAGTTGGAGAGGGCGATGTCCTACCTGAGTTGGAGAGGGCGATGTCCTACCTGAGTTGGAGAGGGCGATGGCCTTGAGCGTGACAAACTCCTCCTTCTCCATGCTCAGCTTCTTATAGCGTCGGACCAGAGGCAGAATGGCAACGTGCAGGTCCAGCAGGCCAGATAGACGAGCGTGCTCCTCATCCACCACATAGTCCTCAGCATACACCAGCTCCTCCTCACAGGCCAACGAGCGGAACACAATGTTCAGGACCAGAATCTCCATCCAGGCGCTCTGCAGTAGACTCATCTGGTCTGCCAGAGACAGGCTGGAGAATCCTGGGAGGGGAAGGAGACATAGATATTTCAAGATGTAGGTTCATCAGGAATAGGATAATTGGATCGACTAACCTGTGCCCCCGCACATTGGCTCTGTACCCTGTATACTCCATTCGATGGCGGCTCTTAACTAGCTTAGCTATTTTGTTTGTTTTTTTTCGCGTTGTTCGTAACTTGTTTTGTACATAATGTTGCTCCTACTGTCTCTTATGACCCGAAAAGAGCTTCTGGACATCAGAACTGCGATTGCTCACATCAAACCGGACGAAGAGTTATATTTCAATGAGTCGGAAGGGAGGGATATAATACAGACCCTCGACCAGGCCCAGATCCCCGTTATTCGCTGGAGAAGGAAATGGAAATTTGCAGATTCGCGGAAAGAGATCATGGTGCCTTGTGAGGACCAGGCGACGGGCTAAACTACCCTCGCCTTCCATCCTGTTAGCTAAAGTTCAATTGCTGGAAAATAAATGGGACGAGCTGAAAGCACGTATATCTTACCAACTAAAAACTGTAATATCTTATGTTTCACCGAGTCGTGGCTGAATGATGACATTAAGAACATACAGCTGGTGGGTTATACACTCTATTGGCAGGACAGAGAAGCAGCCTCTGGTAAGACATGGGGAGAGAGAGAGAGAGAGAGAGAGAGAGAGAGAGAGAGAGAGAGAGAGAGAGAGACAGAGAGAGAGGGAGAGACAGAGAGAGGGAGAGAGAGGGAGAGACAGAGAGGGAGAGACAGAGAGAGAGGAGAGAGAGAAAGAGAAAGAGGAGAGGAGACAGAGAGAGAGAGAAGAG
>NW_027012628.1:0-18770 GCF_036934945.1 Oncorhynchus masou masou
GGGGACTGTGACTCAGGGGACAGTGACTCAGGGGACTGTGACTTAGGGGACAGTGACTCAGGGGACTGTGACTTAGGGGACTGTGACTCAGGGGACAGTGACTCAGGGGACTGTGACTCAGGGGACAGTGACTTAGGGGACTGTGACTTAGGGGACAGTGACTCAGGGACTGTGACTCAGAGGACAGTGACTCAGGGGACTGTGACTCAGGGGACAGTGACTTAGGGACTGTGACTTAGGGGACTGTGACTGAGAGGACAGTGACTCAGGGGACAGTGACTCAGGGGACTGTGACTCAGGGGACAGTGACTTAGGGGACTGTGACTTAGGGGACAGTGACTCAGGGGACTGTGACTTAGGGGACAGTGACTTAGGGGACTGTGACTTAGGGACTGTGACTCAGAGGACAGTGACTCAGGGGACTGTGACTCAGAGGACAGTGACTCAGGGGACTGTGACTCAGGGGACAGTGACTTAGGGGACTGTGACTTAGGGGACAGTGACTCAGGGGACTGTGACTTAGGGGACTGTGACTCAGAGGACAGTGACTCAGGGGACTGTGACTCAGGGGACAGTGACTTAGGGGACTGTGACTTAGGGGACAGTGACTCAGGGGACTGTGACTCAGGGGACAGTGACTCAGGGGACTGTGACTCAGGGGACAGTGACTCAGGGGACAGTGACTCAGGGGACTGTGACTGAGAGGACAGTGACTCAGGGACTGTGACTGAGAGGACAGTGACTCAGGGGACTGTGACTCAGGGGACAGTGACTCAGGGGACAGTGACTCAGGGGACAGTGACTCAGGGGACAGTGACTTAGGGGACTGTGACTGAGAGGACAGTGACTCAGGGGACTGTGACTCAGAGGACAGTGACTCAGGGGACTGTGACTCAGGGGACAGTGACTTAGGGGACTGTGACTTAGGGGACTGTGACTGAGAGGACAGTGACTCAGGGGACAGTGACTCAGGGGACTGTGACTCAGGGGACAGTGACTTAGGGACTGTGACAGGGGACTGTGACTGAGAGGACAGTGACTAAGGGGGACTGTGACCAGGGGACAGTGACTCAGAGGACAGTGACTCAGGGGACTGTGACTCAGGGGACAGTGACTCAGGGGACTGTGACTGAGAGGACAGTGACTCAGGACTGTGACTGAGAGGACAGTGACTCAGGGGACTGTGACTGAGAGGACAGTGACTCAGGGGACAGTGACTCAGGGGACAGTGACTCAGGGGACAGTGACTCAGGGACAGTGACTTAGGGACTGTGACTGAGAGGACAGTGACTCAGGGGGACTGTGACTCAGAGGACAGTGACTCGGGGACTGTGACTCAGGGGACAGTGACTTAGGGACTGTGACTTAGGGGACTGTGACTGAGAGGACAGTGACTCAGGGACAGTGACTCAGGGGACTGTGACCAGGGGACAGTGACTTAGGGACTGTGACTTAGGGGACAGTGACTAGGGACTGTGACTTAGGGGACAGTGACTTAGGGACTGTGACTTAGGGGACTGTGACTCAGAGGACAGTGACTCAGGGACTGTGACCAGAGGACAGTGACTCAGGGGACTGTGACTCAGGGGACAGTGACTTAGGGACTGTGACTTAGGGGACAGTGACTCAGGGGACTGTGACTGACCAGAGGACAGTGGGGACTGTGACTCAGAGGACAGTGACTCAGGGGACTGTGACTCAGGGGACAGTGACTTACTGAGAGGACAGTGTCAGGGGACTGTGACTGGGGACAGTGACTCAGGGGACTGTGACTCAGAGGACAGTGACCAGGGGACAGGACTCAGGGGACAGGACTAGGGGACAGTGACTTAGGGGACTGTGACTGAGAGGACAGTGACTCAGGGACTGTGACTCAGAGGACAGTGACTAGGGGACTGTGACTCAGGGACAGTGACTTAGGGACTGTGACTTAGGGACTGTGACTGAGAGGACAGTGACTCAGGGGACAGTGACTCAGGGACTGTGACTCAGGGGACAGTGACTTAGGGACTGTGACTTAGGGGACAGTGACTCAGGGACTGTGACTTAGGGGACAGTGACTTAGGGACTGTGACTTAGGGGACTGTGACTCAGAGGACAGTGACTCAGGGGACTGTGACTCAGAGGACAGTGACTCAGGGGACTGTGACTCAGGGGACAGTAGGGACTGTTAGAGGACTGACTCAGGGGACTGTGACTAGGGGACTGTGACTTAGGGACTGTGACTCAGAGGGGACTCAGGGACTGTGACTCAGGGGACAGTGACTTAGGGGACTGTGACTTAGGGGACAGTGACCTCAGGGGACTGTGACTTAGGGGACTGTGACTAGGGAGGACAGTGACTCAGGCTTACTTTGACTCAGGGACTGTGACTCAGGGGACAGTGACTCAGGGACTGTGACTGAGAGGACAGTGACTCAGGGACGTGACTGAGAGGACAGTGACTCAGGGACTGTGACTCAGGGGACTGTGACTGAGAGGACAGTGACTCAGAGGACTGTGACTCAGAGGACAGTGACTCAGGGGACAGTGACTCAGGGACTGTGACTCAGAGGACAGTGACTCAGAGGACAGTGACTCAGAGGATGAAAGTGTTTGAGGAACGACTGTTTGAAATGGTATCGCTTGAGTTAAGAGTAATTATATTCCAGTTTGAACTCATTTCTTTGTGATTCATTTTATGACATTGATATGTTATTTTTTGTAAAATATATGTTAAGGTCCACATGATAATATATATTTTCTGACTTTGTGTTACAATACGGTTGCTAACAGTTGTTATGGAATTCGTCTATTGTTTAAATTGGGAATCTAGAACTTTAAAGATGCCCTATTTAAGCAATAAGGCCCGAGGACGTGTGGTATGGGCCAATATACCACGGCTAAGGGCTGTTCTTAGGAACGACGCAAAGTGGCCCTTCACCGTATAATAATGATACAAATTGTGTATCACCTTCTCTAAAGGGTTTATTTACAACCTCTGGGCAAAAACATGTTGGGCAAAGTGGTATAGGAGAGTCTGACATATAACCTCATCTTGAGTTCAGTTCGCCAACGAGAAACGAGATGGGCCTAGCTTCCATCCTTCATCACTGGGAAAGGCCTTGATTCTAGTCCGTAGAAAATCCTCCATCTCATTAGATCAGGAACACGATGGATTCAAACAGTGATTCGTTTAACTGGTTTGCATCCTCTAGAAGGAAAGGATAGTTGTGTTTTTGCTGCGTAACACACTTACATTATTTGTCTACACAGCTCACTGTCAGGTTATTAGATATACAGTGCCTTGCGAAAGTATTCCGGCCCCCTTGAACTTTGCGACCTTTTGCATACATTTCAAGCTTCAAACATAAAGATATAAAACTGTATTTTTTTGTGAAGAATCAACAACAAGTGGGACACAATCATGAAGTGGAAACGACATTTATTGATATTTAAACTTTTAACAAATCAAAAACTGAAAAATTGGGCGGCAAAATTATTCAGCCCCTTTACTTTCAGTGCAGCAAACTCTCTCATGAAGTTCAGTGAGGATCTCTGAATGATCCAATGTTGACCTAAATGACTAATGATGATAAATACAATCCACCTGTGTGTAATCAAGTCTCCGTATAAATGCACCTGCACTGTGATAGTCTCAGAGGTCCGTTAAAGCGCAGAGAGCATCATGAAGAACAAGGAACACACCAGGCAGGTCCGAGATACTGTTGTGAAGAAGTTTAAAGCCGGATTTGGATACAAAAAGATTTCCCAAGCTTTAAACATCCCAAGGAGCACTGTGCAAGTGATAATATTGAAATGGAAGGAGTATCAGACCACTGCAAATCTACCAAGACCTGGCCGTTCCTCTAAACTTTCAGCTCATACAAGGAGAAAAACTGATCAGACTCTGTCCATAGGACAACAATCAGTCGATATTGCACAAATCTGGCCTTTATAGAAGAGTGGCAAGAAGAAAGCCATTTCTTAAAGATATCCATAAAAGTGTTGTTTAAAGTTTGCCACAAGCCACCTGGGAGACACACCAAACATGTGGAAGAAGGTGCTTTGGTCAGATGAAACCAAAATTGAACTTTTTGGCAACAATGCAAAAACGTTATGTTTGGCGTAAAAGCAACACAGATCATCACCTCTGACCACACCATCCCCACTGTCAAACATGGTGGTGGCAGCATCATGGTTTGGGCCTGCTTTTCTTCAGCAGGGACAGGGAAGATGGTTAAAATTGGATGGGAAGATGGATGGAGCCAAATACAGGACCATTCTGGGAAGAAAACCTGATGGAGTCTGCAAAAGACCTGGAGACTGGGACGGAGATTTGTCTTCCAACAAGACAATGATCCAAAACATAAAGCAAAATCTACAATGGAATGGTTCAAAAATAAACATATCCAGGTGTTAGAATGGCCAAGTCAAAGTCCAGACCTGAATCTAATCGAGAATCTGTGGAAAGAACTGAAAACTGCTGTTCACAAATGCTCTCCATCCAACCTCACTGAGCTCGAGCTGTTTTGCAAGGAGGAATGGGAAAAAATGTCAGTCTCTCGATGTGCAAAACTGATAGAGACATACCCCAAGCGACTTACAGCTGTAATCGCAGCAAAAGGTGGCGCTACAAAGTATTAACTTAAGGGGGCTGAATAATTTTGCACGCCCAATTTTTCATTTTTTGATTTGTTAAAAAAGTTTGAAATATCCAATAAATGTCGTTCCACTTCATGATTGTGTCCCACTTGTTGTTGATTCTTCACAAAAAAATACTGTTTTATATCTTTATGTTTGAAGCCTGTAAATGTGGCAAAAGGTCGCAAAGTTCAAGGGGGCCGAATACTTTCGCAAGGCACTGTATATCTGTTTCAGTAACAACAGAGCTCCCTGGTTGTAAAATCACTTTAAAGCAGGTCGTTGGTAAAAACGTGTTTGTTTGGGTTCCACGCTGGTAAGTTAACTCGTGTAAATTAGACCGTCACAGAGGATTTTCTTCTGAATAACTGGTCAGGGCATAACCCTTTCCATTCAGCTGCTTCAGGCCATTTGGATGTAAGGTTTGATCACGCCTAGAGTGAGTACTTCTATGCGTCATACCCGGTGTTGCTTATCCATTGTTCAGACTCAATATTTTTACACGCTGCTACTAGCTGTCTATTATCTATGCATGGTCACTTTACCCCAACCTACATGTACACATTACCTCAACTAACCTGTACCCTGCACACTGACTCGATGCCGGTACCCCCTGTATATAGCCTCCACATTGACTCTGTTCTGTAATACCCTGTATATAGCCTCCACATTGACTCTGTACTGGTACCCCCTGTATATAGCCTCCACATTGACTCTGTACCAGTACACCCTGTATATAGCCTCCACATTGACTCTGTACCGTACTACCCTGTATATAGCCTCCCACATTGACTCTGTACCGTAACACCCTGTATATAGCCTCCACATTGACTCTTGTACCCTAATACCCTGTATATAGCCTCCACATTGACTCTGTACCCGTAACACCCTGTATATAGCCTCCACATTGACTCTGTACCCTAATACCCTGTATATAGCCTCCACATTGACTCTGTACCGTAATACCCTGTATATAGCCTCCACATTGACTCTGTACCGTAACACCCTGTATATAGCCTCCACATTGACTCTGTACCGGTAACCCCCTGTATATAGCCTCCACATTGACTCTGTACCGTAACACCCTGTGTATAGCCTCCACATTGACTCTGTACCCAGTACCCTGTATATAGCCTCCACATTGACTCTGTACCGTAATACCCTGTATATAGCCTCTACATTGACTCTGTACCGTAATACCCTGTGTATAGCCTCCACATTGACTCTGTACCGGTACCCCCTGTATATAACCTTGTCCTACAAGAATTTGTTCTTAACTGACTTGCCTAGTAAAATAAAGGTAAAATAAAAAATAAAATAAAAAATTGTGATTCTTTTTATTTGACAATTTTTTACTTTAGTTTATTTCGTAAATATTTTCTTAACTCTATTTCTTGAACTGCGTTGTTGGTTAAGGGCTTATAAGCTTTTCACGATATGGTCTTGTATTCGGGCGCATGTGACAAATAAAATCTGATTTATCAATGTAATTACACCCACCACAATGTTGAACAACAGTTTATAAAATAAATCATTTTTTCTAAGTGATCATGGAGTTCATTGTAAACTGCTCATGTTTATGTATGACTAAAAACAACTGTCAAGAAATATGATCTTCATCATGAAAAATAAAATACAGGTTGACCTGTTGACTATGTTCACAGGACCACCCAAACGTTAGGTTGACCTGTTGACTATGTTCACAGGACCACCCAAACATTAGGTTGATCTGTTGACTACGTTCACAGGACCACCCAAGCGTTAGGTTGACCTGTTGACTATGTTCACAGGACCACCCAAACGTTAGGTTGACCTGTTGACTATGTTCACGGGACCACCCAAACGCTAGGTTGACCTGTTGACTATGTTCACAGGACCACCCAAACGCTAGGTTGACCTGTTGACTATGTTCACAGGACCACCCAAACGTTAGGTTGATCTGTTGACTATGTTCACAGGACCACCCAAACGTTAGGTTGACCTGTTTACTATGTTCACAGGACCACCCAAACGTTAGGTTGATCTGTTGACTATGTTCACAGGACCACCCAAACGTTAGGTTGACCTGTTGACTATGTTCACAGGACCACCCAAACGTTAGGTTGATCTGTTGACTATGTTCACAGGACCACCCAAACGTTAGGTTGATCTGTTGACTATGTTCACAGGACCACCCAAACGTTAGGTTGACCTGTTGACTATGTTCACAGGACCACCCAAACGCTAGGTTGACCTGTTGACTATGTTCACAGGACCACCCAAACGTTAGGTAGATCTGTTGACTACGTTCACCGAAACCACAAACGTTAGGTTGACCTGTTGACTACGTTCACAGGAACCACCCAAACGTTAGGTTGATCTGTTGACTATGTTCACCGAAACCACAAACGTTAGGTTGACCTGTTGACTATGTTCACAGGACCACCCAAACGCTAGGTAGATCTGTTGACTATGTTCACAGGACCACCCAAACGTTAGGTTGATCTGTTGACTATGTTCACAGGACCACCACAAACGGTAGGTTGACCTGTTGACTACGTTTACAGGACCACCCAAACGTTAGGTTGATCTGTTGACTATGTTCACAGGACCAACCAAACGTTAAACGTCAAGCGTATGCACGCATGACTAAGTCACTTTTGGATAAAAGCCACTGCAAAATGGCATATATTATATTATTACGCTGACAAAATAACATTAGTATTTTGAAAAATGGTGAGTACTGAAACACCTCATCCATTACAGCGTGGTAAATTAGTTTCCACATTTTAAACCATTTCTAATTCAGAACTTACACTTTCTACAGCAGAAAACAATTCTGGTCATTGATCAAATGATTTATCATGTAGTACACGTTTGCTGTGCAAAGTCAAGAGTTAAACATTTGTTGTTAATCTGGAATTGAGTACTGAACTAAGCCAAACATCATTCACAATATACAAAGCTTGTAGTGTTATCCCATACATATGGGTGAACATGTCATTCATTACTAGAATGTTCTGGCATGAGCTCCAAAAGTCTAGGGCCCTACCTCTAGGGGAAACACTGGGATTTAAGGGCCCTTCACTGTAGTCTCATCTAGGGCCTCTACCTCTAGGGGGTACACTGGCTTTAAGGGCCTTTCGCTGTAGTCTCATCTAGGGCCTCTACCTCTAGGGGGAACACTGGGCTTTAAGGGCCCTTCACTGTAGTCTCATCTAGGGCCTCTACCTCTAGGGGGTACACTGGGCTTTAAGGGCCCTTCGCTGTAGTCTCATCTAGGGCCTCTACTCTATGGGAACACTAGGTTTTAAGGGCCCTTCGCTGTAGTCTCATCTAGTGCCTCTAACTCTAGAGGAAACAACTTGCAGACTTGTTTAAGTGTTGCTGTGCTTTGTTTTGCCAACCTTCCTTTGCTACCTGACAACTTTAATTACCGTTTATATTTTTGTTTTTTCCCTCAACTTTTTTTTCTCATTCAACTTTTTCATTCAGGACGCTTTATCTGGACGTGGTTCTACAGGACCTCCACCAGCCAACCAGTAGTAACATTAACATGATGCTTTATCTGGACATGGTTCTACAGGACCTCCACCAGCCAACCAGTAGTAACATTAACATGATGCTTTATCTGGACGTGGTTCTACAGGACCTCCACCAGCCAACCAGTAGTAACATTAACATGATGCTTTATCTGGACATGGTTCTACAGGACCTCCACCAGCCAACCAGTAGTAACATTAACATGATGCTTTATCTGGACATGGTTCACCAGGACCTCCACCAGCCAACCAGTAGTAACATTAACATGATGCTTTATCTGGACGTGGTTCTACAGGACCTCCACCAGCCAACCAGTAGTAACATTAACATGATGCTTTATCTGACGTGGTTCATCAGGACCTCCACCAGCCAACCAGTAGTAACATTAACATGATGCTTTATCAGGACGTGGTTCTACAGGACCACCAGCCAACCAGTAGTAACATTAACATGATGCTTCATCTGGACATGGTTCTACAGGACCCTCCACCAGCCAACCAGTAGTAACATTAACATGATGCTTTATCTGGACGTGGTTCATCAGGACCTCCACCAGCCAACCAGTAGTAACATTAACATGATGCTTTATCTGACGCTGTTCGTCAGACCTCCACCAGCCAACCAGTAGTAACATTAACATGATGCTTTATCTGACGTGGTTCATCAGGACCTCCACCAGCCAACCAGTAGTAACATTAACATGATGCTTTATCTGGACGTGGTTCTACAGGACCTCCACCAGCCAACCAGTAGTAACATTAACATGATGCTTTATCTGGACGTGGTTCTACAGGACCTCCACCAGCCAACCAGTAGTAACATTAACATGATGCTTTATCTGACGTGGGTTCTGCAGGACCTCCACCAGCCAACCAGTAGTAACATTAACATGATGCTTTATCTGACGGGTTCTACAGGACCTCCACCAGCCAACCAGTAGTAACATTAACATGATGCTTTATCTGACGTGGTTCTACAGGACCTCCACCAGCCAACCAGTAGTAACATTAACATGATGCTTTATCTGACGTGGTTCTACAGGACCTCCACCAGCCAACCAGTAGTAACATTAACATGATGCTTTATCTGGACGTGGTTCTACAGGACCTCCACCAGCCAACCAGTAGTAACATTAACATGATGCTTTATCTGGACGTGGTTCTACAGGACCTCCACCAGCCAACCAGTAGTAACATTAACATGATGCTTTATCTGGACGTGGTTCATCCAGGACCTCCACCAGCCAACCAGTAGTAACATTAACATGATGCTTTATCTGGACGTGGTTCTCCCAGGACCTCCACCAGCCAACCAGTAGTAACATTAACATGATGCTTTATCTGGACGTGGTTCTGCAGGACCTCCACCAGCCAACCAGTAGTAACATTAACATGATGCTTTATCTGGACGTGGTTCACCAGGACCTCCACCAGCCAACCAGTAGTAACATTAACATGATGCTTTATCTGGACGTGGTTCTCCAGGACCTCCACCAGCCAACCAGTAGTAACATTAACATGATGCTTTATCTGGACGTGGTTCATCAGGACCTCCACCAGCCAACCAGTAGTAACATTAACATGATGCTTTATCTGGACATGGTTCTACAGGACCTCCACCAGCCAACCAGTAGTAACATTAACATGATGCTTTATCTGGACGTGGTTCACAGGACCTCCACCAGCCAACCAGTAGTAACATTAACATGATGCTTTATCTGGACATGGTTCTCCAGGACCTCCACCAGCCAACCAGTAGTAACATCAACATGATGCTTTATCTGGACGTGGTTCATCAGGACCTCCACCAGCCAACCAGTAGTAACATTAACATGATGCCTTCTAATTGCAGTCGCTGTACTCATACTATACAGGGGGAACGACGCCTTTACGGCGAGGATAGCTGTGCTGCAGGCCCCCAGACGCAATCGTTAGGCAGAGGGTAATTTCAGTGTAGGAAAGGATGAAACAGCGTCTGTGCCACCAGTAAGTACAGATAGTAGTATAAATCCCCTGGCACAGTCCCCGCAGCCGGACAACTTTCTCATGGTTTCTGGAAGGAAATGCTGTAGGAATGCTCAACCGGTGTCGCTCATTCAGCCGACAGAAACTTTCAACCGGTTTTCCCCATTAAGCAACGAGTCGGAATCTGAGGCCGAGCCTTCTCTTGTCTCTACTCCTCCCGTTACTGGGTCTGAGACGCTGAAGCTTCCACCATTAGCTCTGACAAATTGAAAACCCTAGTCATTGGCGACTCCGTTACCCGCAGTATTAGACTTAAAACGAATCATCCAGCGATCATACACTGTTAACCAGGGGCAGGGCTACCGCGTTAAGGCTCATCTGAAGATGGTGCTCGCTAAGGCTAAAACTGGCGAGTGTAGAGAGTATAGAGATATTGTTATCCACGTCGGCACCAACAATGTTAAGATGAAACAGTCAGAGATCACCAAGCGCAACATAGCTTCAGCGTGTAAATCAGCTAGAAAGATGTGTCGGCATCGAGTAAAGGTCTCTGGCCCCTCCCAGTTATGGGGAGTGATGAGCTCTACAGCAGAGTCTCACAACTCAATCGCTGGTTGAAAACTGTTTTCTGCCCCTCCCAAAACATAACATTTGTAAATAATCGGCCCTCTTTCTGGGACTCAGCCTGACCTGCTGAGGGGTGGCGGACTCCATCCTAGCTGGAGGGGTGCTCTCATCTTATCTACCAACATAGACAGCTCCTCTAGCTCCACAATGAGATAGGGTGCAGGACAGGCAGCAGGCTGTTAGCCAGCCTGTCAGCATAGTGGAGTCTGCCACTAGCACAGTCAGTGTAGTCAGCTCAGCTATCCCCATTGAGACCGTGTCTGTGCCTCGACCTAGGTTGGGTAAAACTAAACATGACAGTGTTCGCCTTGGCAATCTCACTAGGATAAAGACCTCCTCCATTCCTGTCATTATTGAAAGAGATCATGATACCTCACATCTCAAAATAGACCTCTGGTCTGCTTCTATCTTCACCATCCCCTTGTGGCGTCAAGCGGAGGTTATTTTCTCCATGCGTGTCAGTTGTTTCCACTCTGGACAGCTGGGCAAGCTGTTTGGACAGGAGAAAAGAGTTCATGGTTCAAATGCGGATCGGTGGCCATCCGGCTCCTCGACAGCAGCAACTTTCTGGCATCTGGCCTGGATCCAGGTCCGTTTAGTCTTTGCATCATGGAAAAGGGTTATGTACTGCTCTCAGGTCCATTAAACAGGGTGTTCCTGCAAGAGTTAATGACATTTAAGAGTAGTGTTCGGTCATTAATACTCACAATTCCTCTACTAGGGCTCTGTACACCATTTACCTCAAAGTCCATCACTGCAAAGCCTTCATATTTATTTATTCGGAAACTCTCCTGTGTCCATGGAACCAGCAGGGACATTTGATCAAATACACACTGTCTCATCATTGGCATTTGTGAGCCTGTGTCTAAGAGCCCTCGAAAGGCATCTTGTTAATCAAGGCAGTTTCCTATAAAAGGTAGACCCAGTATTTTGCACGTCCCCAATCCCTGCCCCGGAGGCCTCAGCAGCAGTGTTTTCTAGTTTCAAATGCAGGTTGGATTCAGACTGGCCACGGCAAACCTGAGAACGATTCATACGGACTCACTTACAGCATGACAAGTTGATTGTGGCCTGGGGTTAGGCATGTTAATTTCAACTCATTTGTTATCTGCAGTCTTGAGAGAAAGCTAGATTTTGACAGTAAAACAATACATTGATAGATCTGAAAAATCGACATGAAAGACATGTTCTGCAGTTTTAATGCTAATTTGCTGTAATTCTACACATCTTGCCAAGTCTTGTGTATTTTCATGATACCAGTGTTCAAGCCTGACAATATATACAATGTTTTGCTGGGACCTGCAGTCCCATTGTCCCGTCCTGGGTCCGGCCCACCTATTGAGTAGTATCATACAATGTACACTGAGGCTACGTTTACACAGGCAGCCCAATACTGATCTTTTGCCCACTAATTGGTCGTATACATATCACAATCAGATCTTTCACATCAGATCTTTTGAGAGTTGATCTGAATGGATCAAAAGATCAATTAGTGAAAGAAAATATCAGTCCGAAGGGTCTGGCAGATCAGGGAGGAAATCATGGAAATGTGGGACCATGGTCTGGTGTAGGTAAAGGCTTGAGTTTACCGGTAGGTAGTTGGTTTACCGGGTAGGTAGTTGGTTTACCGGTAGGTAGTTGGCGAGGGACAGACGTGACAGGAAAGAACGTATCCACCAGAACTTTCGTGTTAATAGCTCCGTGATCCGGGTGATCCTGGGATGGCCAGAACTCAGCGAGGTAGGCACCACTGCATTAGTTGGGGTCTTGACGTCGGAAGGTAGGTTTTTGCGTGTAGGGGTTACGGGAGGTGCGTAGGGCCTCTGGACGTCTGATTGGATTTCCCCCACTGTATGGGTCTGACGACACAATATGGAGGCAGGATGAGCTAGGGAGCTGGGTTAGAGGAAGGGGTGTCAACAGATGGGATAATGAGTCAGCCTTCACATTTTTCTTGCCGGGCAGATCGGTGACGGTAAAGTTGAAGTTGAGTCAGGTGAAGAAGAGTGCCCAGCAAAACCTGTCTGTGGTTGAGCCTCTAGCACTTCTTCTTAAGTACTCCAAATCACGGTGGTCAGTAAGGACCACGAATGGGTGATGAGCTCCTCTGTAGTTTTTAGTGAGGTACTCTGTAATGAATCCGATGGGAGACAGAGGGCTGGTTTCAAGTGCAGGGATATGTGTGCAGGGGTTTATTAGCAAACGACCACAGGAAGAGGCAGGTAGTCGGGTCTTGGGACAGGCAGAAGGTCATACTGTTGGGGAATAATCAGAATTGGTTGGTAACGTAGGTAAGATGTTTTATATTCATCATATGTTTGTAAGTTACTTCTCATCAGAATGTTATTTTTGTATAATACTGTATGTTGCAGTATCTGTTCTATGTCAAGACTAAGTTGTTTGGGCCGGAGAGAAGGGAGAGGTCAAGCGTATCTTCTTGGCTCCACAATGTCTGTGTGCCAGTCAGTGTGTCTCTGTGATCTTGTCAAGATGGATTTGATATATGACTGTTGATATGGAGGATTGGTTTATGGTTCTGAGTTTGAGAAAGGAGACAAAGCTGAACAATGAACTATGCCGATGCTGTCTTATCCTGTGTGTCTTTGCTATAAAAGTTCTCAGTTGAAATGTGTAAGGGACTCTCAGAGAATTCATTGATAGACACTGAATTGATCTGAGAGTCACAAGGCTTGTGATAGAGCTCAAATCATTAAAGATGGACTTTGATAGCTAACCTGACTTGTGTGGTTTGCTCCCATGATTTGCAAATAGGAGAAATTTCCACGACAATACACAGGGACTCCAACAAGGTAACAGTACAGGCAGGGAAAAGGCTAACAACGTATTCAGGAGATCAGGCAAGAGATTAACGACAGGAAATCTGATTGGCAAAAGTACAGCTGGTAATAGGCAAAAAGGGCGTCATTAGTGAGGATGGCCAAAAAACTACGATACACGGGAGGACTAAAATGGAAATAAACAGAGCCCACGCAATAGAACGTGTGTCACAACAAACAATACCTCACAATGACGGGGTGCAAAGAACTGAACTAAATAGTGTGTGTAAATGACCTACAGGTGTGTGAACAGGTGATCAGAATTCAGGTGATTGGGATCTGGAGAGTGAGCTGCGTTCAGGGGATCTATGTGTTTGAGAGTGTGAGCTGGAAGCAGACGTTACACACAGACTGTAATATGTTCCGGGATTCCTCCAATGGCATTGAGGCGTACACCACATCTGTCATTGCCTTCATCAATAAGTGCATCGAAGACATCGTCCCCACAGTGACCATACGTACATACCCCAACCAGAAGCCATGGATTTCAGGCACATCTGCACTGAGCTAAAGGCTAGAGCTGCTGGTTTCAAGGAGCAGGACTGTAACCCAGAAGCTTATAAGAAATCCCGCTATGCCCTCCGACGAACCATCAAAACAGGACATGCGTCAATACAGGACCAAGATCGAGGACGTACTACACCGGCTCTGACGCTCGTGGGATGTGGCAGGGCTTGCAAACTATTACAGATTACAAAGGGAAGCACAGCTGAGAGCTACCCAGTGACACGAGCCTATCAGACAAGCTAAACTACTTCTATTCTTGCTTCGAGGCAAATAACACTGAAACATGCATGAGAGCACCAGCTGTACCGGAAGATTGTGTGATAACCCTCTCCGCAGCCGATGTGAGTAAGACCTTTAGACAGCTCAACATTCAGAAGGCCGCAGGGCCAGATGGATTAGCAGGACGTTTACTGCTAGCATGTGGTGACCAACTGGCAAGTGTCTTCACTGACATTTTCAACCTCTCCCTGTCCGAGTCTGTAATACAAACATGTTTTAAGCAGACCACCATAGTGCCTGTGCCCAAGAACACTAAGGTAAACTGCCTAAATAACTACCGACCCGTAGCACTCACGTCTGTAGCCATGAAGTGCTTTGAAAGGCTGGTCATGGCTCACATCAACACCATCATCCCAGAAACTCTAGACCCACTCCAATTTGCATACCGCCCAAACAGATCCACAAATGATGTAATCTCTATTGCGCTCCACACTGCCCTTTCCCACCTGGACAAAAGGAATGCTATTCATAGACTACAGCTCAGCGTTCAACACAATAGTGCCCTCAAAAGCTCATCAATAAGCTAAGAACCCTAGGACCAAACACCTCCCTCTGCAACTAGATCCTGGGCTTCCTGATGGGCCGCCCAGGTAAGGGTATGTAACAACATATCTGTCACGCTGATCCCCTACCGACTGGAGCCCCTCAGGGTGCGCTCAGCCCCTCCTGTACTACCTGTTTACTCATGACTGCATGGCCAGGCACGACTTCTAACACCATTAAATTTGCCGACATTTGACAACAGGGTGGTAGGCCTGATCACCGACAACACCGAGACAGCCTGGGCAGATGAGGAAGTCAGAGGCCTGGCCATGGTGCCAGGACAACAACCTCCTCAACGTGATCAAGACAAAGGAGATGATTGGTGGAAAAAGAGATCAGAGCACGCCCCATTCTCATTGACAGGGCTGTAGTGTAGCAGGGTTGAGAACTTCATGTTCCTTGGTGTCGACATCACCAACAAACCTAAGTACACCAAGACAGTCTTGAGAGGGCACGACAAAACCTATTCCCCTCAGATGTACTGAAAAGATTTGGCATGGGTCCTCAGATCCTCAAAAGGTTCTGTGCACCTTCGAGAGCATCCTGCCTGACTGGTTGCATCACTACCTGGTATGGCAAACTGCTCGACCTCCGAACACAAGGCACTACAGAGGGTAGTGCGAACGGCCCAGTACATGGGGCCGCACATTAACTCTGTACCGGTACCCCCCTGTATATATTGCTATTTTTTACTGCTGCTATTTAATATCGTGTTACTTTTATTTCTTATTCTTATCCATATTTTTTAAACTGCATTGTTGGTTAGGGGCTCGTAAGTAAACATTTCACTGTGAGGTCTACACCTGTTGTATTTGGCGCGTGTGACTAATACAATTTGATTTGATTTGTTCTACATTTTGTTCTATGACATAATCTTCATCAGCTAATGTCACTTTGAATTGTGGGGCATTTATGTAATCCAAAATGCACATGAAGCAAAATAAAAGCTTCATAATTCATAAAGGTCATGTTAACTGACGGTTATTATATCATAGAACAAAATGTATAAGATCTCCTAAACTTGTTTTAACCACAGACCTTATTTTCAGCGTTTATCCCCAAACCCAATTTTTCCCCATAGGATTTTAATTTTAATTTATTTAACCATGCAAGTCAGTTAAGAACAAATTCTTATTTTCAATGACGGCCTGGTCAACAGTGGGATTAACTGCCTGTTCAGGGGCAGAACGACAGATTTGTACCTTGTCAGCTCGGGGTTTGAACTCGCAAACTTCTGGTTACTAGTCCAACACTCTAACAACTAGGGCTACCCTGCCGCCCAGTGGCTGAATGATCCAAAGGCAACTCATTTCCGGTTTTTATAGGACTACAAACTGGCGATCTTCACCTTCTTTCGGATTATTATTATTTTTTTTCATCTGAGGATTAGGATATAGACTAGTATATTTCAAACCAAATAGAAGTTTGTAAAAATTGTAGAATTTTCTGTGTATTACAAAATAGGCCCAATGTTTTTACAAAATAATAAATATGCATAGCGAACTGTCTTTCAATACAACTTCAAATACAATAGGCAAGTGGAAGTAGTAGTGCGTTTGTGTCGAATCTATTGGAAGACTACAATCCCAGGATTCCATTGAACGAGCATCACCGTGACAACCCGTGATGTATAATAACTCCTCCTCCGACACCTCCCCATAACGCTTTGACATCTTGGATCAGCTGTTGGTCAGGTGAACACAGAACGGCGCTATGAATGAAGAGCAGTGAAGAAGGGGCTACAATAGAGAGACAGCGAAAGGATCCGTGTCATGATGGTGCTCGTATTGATTGTCGCAGGTCTTGGGGTGGTCGCACTGCTCATGGTTTTATTCGCACCCCACATTAGGTAAGAATAAACGCGTTTTTTATGTTCGAGGCTGTAGTCGATGCATCATCTGATTCTATGCTTGGCTAATTAGTCTAACCTCAATAGAAATGAATTACCGTCATTGGCAAGCTAAAAACGAAAGGATTGTGTTTTGCCATTGGGGTTAAGAAGACTATTGGCGGGAATGAATGGGTGAATCGACATCAACGTTGATGACGATGAGATCCAGATTATTTTTATGCAGTACAGCCTAGATCAACACTATTTTTTTCCGTAATGAAGACAACCACATTTTTCAAAAATAACATTAATTTGTTGTTGTTTTGTGGAATAAAGGCTCTGTCAATTGAACATGGTTTATATGTCAATATGAGCAAATGATAATGCAATTCCTTAGGTAAGGAAGTGCTGTACAGTAGCGCTACAATATTTCATGATGATTATGCACGACAGCGTTTGCGCGCGTGGGCGGAGTTATATTTGTAACCATTATTGTTCGGTGAGACCGAGCCAGGTTTTGTGGCGTGACTTGAGTCGTACGATTTTGACGTTTTGATCGTTGCTGCCAGAAAGTGATCTTGCATATTGAGTAACAATAATGTTGCATGTTGAACGATCAATAATAGTCATATAATAATAATAATAATAATAATCAACTTTACTGTCAAAAGAAAAAGTTGAACACATGTATCTCTATTCTGTAGCCTCAGGATCTATCCCAAATGGCGTCCTATTCCCAATGTAGTGGGGATGGGGAACTATATGGAGAATGGGGTTGTAACAGAAGCCCTGGTGTGGATTTCCACTATATGCCATGGCCAACCTCGCCAACACAGACAGGACTGATATAGAAGTTTGATTGTAGATAAATAAAAACAAATCCATGTTGTTTCTCTGTCAGGAAATACTCAGCAGGTGGAGCATGTATGTCTATGACTCGGCTGGACGGGAAGACGGTCCTGATTACTGGAGCCAACACTGGTATTGGGAAGGAGACTGCTCTGGACCTGGCTATCAGAGGTGACTAACGTTTACACAGGCAGCCCATTCTGGGTCTTTTGCCACTAATTGGTATTTTGACCAGTCAGATCTTATGCCAGTAATTGAGTAGAAGATCAGAATTGAGCTGCCTGTGTAAACTCTGCTAAATGATACCCTATTCCCCATATAGTACACTACTTTGGGGTCCTGGTCTTAAGTAGTGCACTTGAGGGTGTATGGCGCCATTTAGGACTCACTAATGGTCTTCCCAACAGTCATTCATGGTGAGGCCTCCTGTCCTTCATCACCACAAAGATAATGATAACAGAAGAAGAGAAGAGACCATTCAAGAAAGTATCAACGATGCTGATTATTGGTTATTATAAACTGGGTGGATTCGAGCCCTGAATGCTGATTGGCTGAAAGCCAAGGTATATCAGACTGTATACCACACCCCTCGGGCCTTATTGTTTTATTGTCTATTGCCAGGTGCGAGGGTGATCATGGCGTGGCAGGGATGTGGAGAAGGGTGAGGCGGCCGCAGCATCGAGTACGACGCATCTACTCTAAGGCAAACGTAGAGGTCCGAGAGCTAGACCTGGCTGATACCAGCTCCATACGGGCCTTTGCTCAACGCTTCCTCCGAGGTGAGCCTACTAACTCCATTCACACATCCCAAATCGCACCTATTCCCTATGTAGTGCACTACGTTTAGGTCAGAGCCCTATTCCCTATATAGTGCACTACGTTAGACCAGAGCTCTATTCCCCTATGTAGTGCACTACTTTAGACCAGAGCTCTATTCCCTATGTAGTGCACTACTTTAGACCAGAGCCCTATTCCCTATGTAGTGCACTACTTTAGACCAGAGTCCTATTCCCTATATAGTGCACTAACTTTAGACCAGGGTCCTATTCCCTATATAGTGCACTACTTTAGACCAGGGTCCTATTCCCTATGTAGTTCACTAATTTTGTGCAATTTGGGACACAGACCTCCCGTAACCTTTACAGTATATTACAGTATTTATTCTGTAGTTATTACAGTATTTATTCT
>NW_027012629.1:0-18762 GCF_036934945.1 Oncorhynchus masou masou
ATGTTCTTGTTATACAACCACCCGCCTCCACGTTCTCATTATACGCCCACCCGTCCCTCCACGTCTCGTTATACGCCCACCCGTCCTCCACGTTCACGTTATACGCCCACCCGTCCCTCCACGCTCTCATTATATGCCACCATTCCTCCACGTTCTCATTATACGCCCACCCGTCCTCCACATTCTCGTTATCGCCCACCCGTCCTCCACGTTCGTCATCGCCCACCCGTCCTCCACGTTCACGTTATATGCCCACCCGTCCTCCACGTTATCACTAGGCCCACCCATCGTCCACGTTCTCGTTATACGCCCACCGTCTTCCACGTTCTTGTTATATGCCCCACTGTCCTCCACGCTATACACCACGCCCCCGCCCTCCACATTCGAGTTATTCGCCCACCCGTCCTCCACGTTCTCGTTACGCCCACCCGTCCTCCACGCTCGTTATACGCCCACCCGTCCTCCACGTTCACGTTATACGCCCACCCGTCCTCCACGTTCTCATTATATGCACACCATTCCTCAACGTTCCATTATACGCCCACCCGTCCTCCACGTTCTCGCTATATGCCCACCCGTCCTCCACGTTATCATTATAAGCCCACCCGTCGGTCCACGTTCTCGTTATACGCCCACCCGTCTTCGACGTTCTTGTAATATGCTTCCCACTGTCCTCCACGTTTTCATAACACGCCACCCCGCCCTCCACATTCAAGTTATTCGCCCACCCGTCCTCCACGTTCCGTTATACCCACCCGTCCTCCACGCTCCCGTTATACGCCCACCCGTCCCTCCCACGTTCTCACTATATGCCCACCCGTCCTTCACGTCTCATTATACGCCCACCCGTCCTCCACGTTCTCATTATACGCCCACCTGTCCTCCACGTTCTAACTATAAGCCCACCCGTCTTCCACGCTCTCGTTATACGCCCCCGTCCCTCCACGTTCTCGTTATACGCCCACCCGTCCTCCACGTTCACGTATACGCCCCACCCGTCCCTCCACGTTCTCATTATATGCACACCATTCCTCAACGTTCTCATTATACGCCCACCCGTCCCCTCCACGTGCTCATTATATGCCCACCCGTCCTCCACGTTATCATTATAAGCCCACCCGTCGTCCACGTTCTCGCATACGCCCACCCGGCTCTTCGACGTTCTTGTAATATGCCCCACTGTCCTCCACGCTTCATAACACGCCACCCCGCCCTCCACATCTAGGTTATTCGCCCCACCCGTCCTCCACGTTCTCGTTATACGCCCACCCGTCCTCCACGTTCTCGCTATACGCCCACCCGTCCTCCACGTTCTCATTATATGCCCACCCGTCCTTCACGTTCTCATTATACGCCCACCCGTCCTCCACGTTCTCATACGCCCACCTGTCCTCCACGTTCTAATTATAAGCCCACCCGTCTTTCCACGTTCGTTATACGCCCCCGTCCTCCACGTTCTCGTTATATGCCCACTCGTCTTCCACATTCTCATTACTACGCCCCCATCCTCTACGTTCTCGATTATACGCCCACCCGTCCTCCACGCTCTCATTATACGCCCACCCATCCTCCACGTTCTCATTATACGCCCACCCGTCCTCCATGTTATCATTATACTCCCACCCGTCCTTCACGTTCTCATTATACACCAACCCGTCGTCCACGTTCACGTTATACGCCCACCCATCCTCCACGTTCTTGTTATATGCCCACCAGTCTTCTCACATTCTCATTACTACGCCCACCCATCCTCCACGTTCGTTATACACCCACCCGTCCCCTCCACGTTTCTCGTTATACACCCACCCAACCTCCACATTCACGTTATAAGCCCACCCATCCTCCATGTTCTTGTTATACACCCACCCGCCTCCACGTTCTCATTATACGCCCACCCGTCCTCCACGTTCTCGTTATACGCCCACCCGTCCTCCACGCTCACGTTATACGCCCACCCGTCCCTCCCGTTCTCATTATACGCCCACCCGTCGTCCACGTTCTCGTTATACGCCCACCCGTCTTCCATGTTCTTGTTATATGCCCCACTGTCCTCCACGTTTCCATAACACGCCCCCGCCCTCCACATTCGAGTTATTCGCCCACCCGTCCTCCACGTTCTCGTCATACGCCCACCCCGTCCCTCCACGTTCTCGTTATACCACACCCGTCCTCCACGTTCTCATTATATGCCCATGCGTCCTCCACGTTCTCATTATATGCCCACCCGTCCTCCACGTGCTCATTATATGCCCAACTGTCCTTCACGTTCTCATTATATGCCCACCCGTCCTCACGTTCTCATTATATGCCCACCCGTCCTCCACGTTCTCATTATATGCCCACCCGTCCCTCCACGTTCTCATTATATGCCCACCCGTCCTCCATTTTATCATTATATGCCCACCCGTCCTCCACGTTCTCATTATAAGCCCACCAATCCTCCATGTTATCATTATATGCCCACCCATCCTCCACGTTCTCATTATACGCCCACCCGTCCTCCACGTTCTCATTATATGCCCACCCGTCCTCCATGTTATCATTATATGCCCACCCGTCCTCCACGTTCTCATTATAAGCCCACCGATCCTCCATGTTATCATTATATGCCCACCCGTCCTCCACGTTCTCATTATATGACCAACCGTCCTCCACGTTCTCATTATACGCCCACCCGTCCTCCACGTTCACGTTATACGCCCCCCGTCCTCCATGTCCTCATTATACGCCCACCCGTCCTCCATGTTATCATTATACAACCACCCATCCTCCATGTCCTCATTATACGCCCACCCGTCCTCCATGTCGTCATTATACGACCACCCATCCTCCATGTTATCGTTATATGCCCACCCGTCCTCCACGTTCTCATTATATGCCCACCCGTCCTCCAAGTTCTCATTATACGCCCACCCATCCTCCATGTTATCATTATATGCCCACCCGTCCTCCACGTTCTCATTATATGCCCACCCGTCCTCCACGTTCTCATTATACGCCCACCCGTCCTCACATTCACGTTATACGCCCACCCGTCCTCCACGTTCTCATTATACGTCCACCCGTCCTCCATGTCCTCATTATACGCCCATCCATCCTCCACGTTCTCATTATACGCCCACCCATCCTCCACGTTCTCATTATACTCCCACCCGTCCCCTCCACGTTCTCGTTATACGCCCACCCGTCCTCCACGTTCTCATTATACGCCCACCCGTCCTCCACGTTCTCATTATATGCCCACCCGTCCTCCACGTTCTCATTATATGCCCACCCGTCCTCCACGTTCTCATTATACGCCCACCCGTCCTCCACGTTCTCATTATATGCCCACCCGTCCCTCCACGTTCTCATTATATGCCCACCCGTCCTCCACGTTCTCTTTATATGCCCACCCGTCCTCCATGTGTATCATTATATGCCCACCCGTCCTCCACGTTCTCATTATAAGGCAACCCGATCCTCCATGTTATCATTATATGCCCACCCGTCCTCCACGTTCACGATATACGCCCACACCGTCCTCCATGTCCTCATTATACGCCCACCCGTCCTCCATGTTATCATTATACGCCCACCCATCCTCCATGTTATCATTATATGTCCACCCTTCCTCCATGTTATCATTATACGCCCACCCATCCTCCATGTCCTCATTATACACCAACCCGTCCTCCATGTCCTCATTATACGCCCACCCATCCTCCATGTTATTATTATACGCCCACCCATCCTCAATGTTATCATTATATGCCCACCCGTCCTCCACGTTCACGTTATACGCCCACCCGTCCTCCATGTTATCATTATACGCCCACCCGTCCTCCATGTCCTCATTATATGCCCACCCGTCCTCCACGTTCTCATTATACGCCCACACGTCCTCCACATTCACATTATACGCCCACCCATCCTCCATGTCCTCATTATACGCCCACCCGTCCTCTATGTTATCATTATATGCCCACCCATCCTCCATGTCCTCAAGATACGCCCACCCGTCCTCCATGTCCTCATTATACGCCCCCCATCCTTCATGTAATCATTATATGCCCACCCGTCACTCCATGTTATCATTATACGCCCACCCATCCTCCATGTCCTCATTATACGCCCACCCGTCCTCCATGTCCTCATTATACGCCCACCCATCCTCCATGTTATCATTATACGCCCACCCGTCCTCCATGTTATCATTATACGCCCACCCATCCTCCATGTCCTCATTATACGCCCACCGGTCCTCCATGTCGTCATTATACGCCCACCCATCCTCCATGTTATCGTTATATGCCCACCCGTCCTCCACGTTCTCATTATATGCCCACCCGTCCTCCACGTTCTCATTATACGCCCACCCATCCTCCATGTTATCATTATATGCCCACCCGTCCTCCACGTTCTCATTATATGCCCACCTGTCCTCCACGTTCTCATTATACGCCCACCCGTCCTCCACATTCACGTTATATGCCCACCCGTCCTCCACGTTCTCATTATATGCCCACCCATCCTCCACGTTCTCATTATACGCCCACCCGTCCTACACGTTCTCATTATACGCCCCTGTCCTCCACGTTCACGTTATCGCCCACCCATCCTCCACATTCTCATTATACGCCCACCCGTCTTCCACGTTCTTGTTATATGCCCCACTGTCCTCCACGTTCTCGTTATCGCCCACCCGTCCTCCATGTCCTCATTATACGCCCACCCGTCCTCCATGTCCTCATTATACGCCCATCCGTCCTCCATGTTCTCATTATACGCCCACCCGTCCTCCATGTCCTCATTACTACGCCCACCCGTCCTCCACGTTCTGATTATACGCCCACCCATCCTCCACGTTCTCATTATACGCCCACCAGTCCTCCATGTTATCATTATACGCCCACCCATTCTCCACGTTCTCATTATACGCCCACCCGTCCTCCACGTTCTCGTTATACACCCACCCGTCCTCCACGTTCACGTTATACGCCCACCCATCCTCCACGTTATCATTATACGCCCACCCGTCTTCCACGTTCTTGTTATACGCCCACCCGTCCTCCATGTCCTCATTATACGCCCACCCGTCCTCCATGTTATCATTATACGCCCACCCATCCTCCATGTCCTCATTATACGCCCATCCGTCCTCCATGTCCTCATTATACGCCCACCCATCCTCCATGTTATCATTATATGCCCACCCGTCCTCCACGTTCTCATTATACGCCCACCAGTCCTCCACATTCACGTTATACACCCACTCATCCTCCACGTTCTCATTATATGCCCACCCGTCTTCCACTTTCTTGTTATACGCCCACCCGTCCTCCATGTCCTCATTATACGCCCACCCGTCCTCCATGTTCTCATTATACGCCCACCCGTCCTCCATGTCGTCATTATACGCCCAATCATCCTCCATGTTATCAATATATGCCCACCCGTCCTCCACGTTCTCATTATATGCCCACCCGTCCTCCACGTTCTCATTATACGCCCACCGTCCTCCACATTCACGTTATACGCCCACCCGTCCTCCACGTTCTCATTATACGCCCCCGTCCTCCACGTTCACGTTATACGCCCACCCATCCTCCACGTTCTCATTATACGCCCACACGTCTTCCACGTTCTTGTTATATGCCCCACTGTCCTCCACGTTCTCGTTATACACTCACCCAACCTCCACGTTCACGTTATAAGCCCAACCATCCTCCATGTTCTTGTTATACACCCACCCGCCTCCACGTTCTCATTATAAGCCCACCGATCCTCCATGTTATCATTATATGCCCACCCGTCCTCCACGTTCTCATTATAAGCCCACCGATCCTCCATGTTATCATTATATGCCCACCCGTCCCTCCACGTTCTCATTATACGCCCACCCGTCCTCCACGTTCTCATTATATGCCCACCCGTCCTCCATGTTATCATTATATGCCCACCCGTCCTCCACGTTCTCATTATAAGCCCACCGATCCTCCATGTTATCATTATATGCCCACCCGTCCTCCACGTTCTCATTATATGCCCAACCGTCCTCCACGTTCTCATTATACGCCCACCCGTCCTCCACGTTCACGTTATACGCCCCCCGTCCTCCATGTCCTCATTATACGCCCACCCGTCCTCCATGTTATCATTATACAACCACCCATCCTCCATGTCCTCATTATACGCCCACCCGTCCTCCATGTCGTCATTATACGACCACCCATCCTCCATGTTATCGTTATATGCCCACCCGTCCTCCACGTTCTCATTATATGCCCACCCGTCCTCCAAGTTCTCATTATACGCCCACCCATCCTCCATGTTATCATTATACGCCCATCCGTCCTCCACGTTCTCATTATACGCTCCACCCATCCTCGACGTTCTCATTATACTCCCACCCGTCCTCCACGTTCCCGTTATACGCCCACCCGTCCTCCACGTTCTCATTATACGCCCACCCGCCCTTCCACGTTCTCATTATATGCCCACCCGTCCCCTCCACGCTCTCATTATACGCCCACCCGTCCTCCACGTTCTCATTATATGCCCACCCGTCCTCCACGTTCTCATTATATGCCCACCCGTCCTCCACGTTCTCTTTATATGCCCACCCGTCCTCCATGTTATCATTATATGCCCACCCGTCCTCCACGTTCTCATTATAAGGCAACCGATCCTCCATGTTATCATTATATGCCCACCCGTCCTCCACGTTCACAATATACGCCCACCCATCCTCCATGTCCTCATTATACGCCCACCCGTCCTCCATGTCGTCATTATACGACCACCCATCCTCCATGTTATCGTTATATGCCCACCCGTCCTCCACGTTCTCATTATATGCCCACCCGTCCTCCAAGTTCTCATTATACGCCCACCCATCCTCCATGTTATCATTATATGCCCACCCGTCCTCCACGTTCTCATTATACGCCCACCCGTCCTCCACGTTCTCATTATACGCCCACCCGTCCTCCACATTCACGTTATACGCCCACCCGTCCTCACGTTCTCATTATCGTCCACCCGTCCTCCATGTCTATCATTACTCATCCCATCCATCCTCCACGTTCTCATTATAAAGCGCATCCTCCGCGTTCTCATTATACTCACCGTCCTCCACGTTCTCCGTTCTCCGCTACCGTCCTCCACGTTCTCATTATCCTTCTGATCCTCGTTCTCATTATAACCCACCCGTCCTCCCGTTCTCATTATATGCCCCACCCGTCCTCCGTTCTCATTACTCACTTTACAGTCTCCGCATTCTCATTACAACACCCACTAATTATACATTCTCATTATATGCCCACCCGTCCTCACGTTCTCTTTATATGCCCACCGTCCTCCATGTTATCATTATATGCCCACCGTCCTCCACGTTCTCATTATAGACAACCCGATCCTCCATGTTATCATTATATGCCCACCGTCCTCCACGTTCACGATATCCGCCCACCCGTCCTCCATGTCCTCATTATACGCCCACCCGTCTCCATGTTATCATTATCGCCCACCCATCCTCCATGTTATCATTATATGTCCACCCTTCCTCCATGTTATCATTATACGCCCACCCATCCTCCATGTCCTCATTATACACCAACCCGTCCTCCATGTCCTCATTATACGCCCACCCATCCTCCATGTTATTATTATACGCCCACCCATCCCTCAATGTTATCATTATATGCCCACCCGTCCTCCACGTTCACGTTATACGCCCACCCGCCCTGGTCTCCATGTTATCATTATACGCCCACCGTCCTCCATGTCCTCATTATATGCCCACCCGTCCTCACGTTCTCATTATACGCCCACACGTCCTCCACATTCACATTATACGCCCACCCATCCTCCATGTCCTCATTATACGCCCACCCGTCCTCTATGTTATCATTATATGCCCACCCATCCCTCCATGTCCTCAAGATACGCCCACCCGTCCTCCATGTCCTCATTATACGCCCCCATCCTTCATGTAATCATTATATGCCCACCCGTCCCTCCATGTTATCATTATCGCCCACCCATCCTCCATGTCCTCATTATACGCCCACCCGTCCTCCATGTCCTCATTATACGCCCACCCATCCTCCATGTTATCATTATACGCCCACCCGTCCTCCATGTTATCATTATACGCCCACCCATCCTCCATGTCACTCATTATACGCCCACCGGTCCTCCATGTCGTCATTATACGCCCACCCATCCTCCATGTTATCGTTATATGCCCACCCGTCCTCCACGTTCTCATTATATGCCCACCCGTCCTCACGTTCTCATTATACGCCCACCCATCCTCCATGTTATCATTATATGCCCACCCGTCCTCCGTTCTCATTATATGCCCACCTGTCCTCCACGTTCTCATTATACGCCCACCGTCCTCCACATTCACGTTATATGCCCACCCGTCCTCCACGTTCTCATTATATGCCCACCCATCCTCCACGTTCTCATTATACGCCCACCCGTCCTACACGTTCTCATTATACGCCCCTGTCCTCCACGTTCACGTTATACGCCCACCCATCCTCCACATTCTCATTATACGCCCACCCGTCTTCCACGTTCTTGTTATATGCCCCACTGTCCTCCACGTTCTCGTTATCGCCCACCCGTCCTCCATGTCCCTCATTATACGCCCACCCGTCCTCCATGTCCTCATTATACGCCCATCCGTCCTCCATGTTCTCATTATCGCCCACCGTCCTCCATGTCCTCATTACTCCGCCCCACCCGTCCTCCACGTTCTGATTATACGCCCACCCATCCTCCACGTTCTCATTATACGCCCACCAGTCCTCCATGTTATCATTATACGCCCACCCATTCTCCACGTTCTCATTATACGCCCACCCGTCCCTCCACGCTCGTTATACACCCACCCGTCCTCACGTTCACGTTATACGCCCACCCATCCTCCACGTTATCATTATACGCCCACCCGTCTTCCACGTTCTTGTTATACGCCCACCCGTCCTCCATGTCCTCATTATACGCCCACCGTCCTCCATGTTATCATTATCGCCCACCCATCCTCCATGTCCTCATTATACGCCCATCCGTCCTCCATGTCCTCATTATCGCCCACCCATCCTCCATGTTATCATTATATGCCCACCCCGTCCTCCACGTTCTCATTATCGCCCACCATTATACGTTATACACCCACTCATCCTCCACGTTCTCTCCACATTCACGTCCTCCATGTCCTCATTATACACCCCCCATCCTCCATGTTCTCATTATACGCCCACCCGTCCTTCCACGCCTTTCATCCTTGTTATCAACGCCCACCCGTCCCTCCATGTCCTCATTATATGCCCACCCGTCCTCCACGTTCTCATTATACGTCCTCCACATTCACGTTATCCTCCATGTCCTCCACGTTCTCATTATACGCCCCCCGTCCTCATTCCGCGTTCTCATTATCATCACTCCATGTTATCAACGTTCTCATTATGTCCTCCACGTTCTCATTATATGCCCACCCGTCCTCCACGTTATCATTATATGCCCACCCGTTCCACTTGATTATATCGCCCACCGTCCTCCACTCCACATTCACGTTATACACCCACCCAACCTCCACGTTCCTCATTATACCAAGTCCTCCGCCCTCCCATGTCCCTCCACCCGTTCACGTTATACGACCACCCACCATGCCCACCCGTCCTCCACGTTCTCATTATACCCGCCCACACGCCCACCCATCCTCCATGTTATCATTATACGTGCCCATCCGTCCTCACGTTCTCATTATGCCCCACTGTCCTCCATGTTATACGCCCACCCGTCCTCCCGTTCTATTATACGCCCACCCGTCCTCCACGTTCTCATTATATGCCCACCGTCCTCCACGTTCTCATTATACGCCCACCCGTCCTCCACGTTCTCATTATATGCCCATCCTCCATGTTTCATACGTTCTCTTTATATGCCCACCCGTCCTCCACGTTCTCATTATAAGCCCACCGATCCTCCATGTTATCATTATATGCCCACCCGTCCTCCACGTTCTCATTATATACCCACCCGTCCTCCTCCACGTTCTCATTATATACGCCCACCGATCCTCCATGTTCATCATTACTCCGCCCATCCTATGCCTCATTATACACCAACCCGTCCTCCATGTCCTCATTATACGCCCACCCATCCTCCATGTTATCATTATACGCCCACCCATCCTCATTATATGCCCACCCGTCCTCCACGTTCCTCCACCCGTCCTCATGTTATCATTATACCCGTCCTCCATGTCGTCATTATATGCCCACCCGTCCTCCCGTTCCATGTTATCGTTATATGCCCACCCGTCCTCCCGTTCTCATTATAAGCCCACTCGATCCTCCATGTTCTCATTGCTTGTTATACACCCACCCATCCTCCACGTTATCATTATATGCCCATCCGTCCTCCACGTTCTCATTATACGCCCACCCATGTCCTCCACGTTCTATGTTATCGTTATGCCCACCCATCCTCCATGTCCTCCCGTCCTCCATGTCCTCATTATACGCCCACCCGTCCTCCATGTTATCATTATCGCCCACCCGTCATTCTACGCCCACCCATGTCCTCATTATACATGCCCACCCGTCCTCCATGTCTCATTATACGCCCACCCGGTCCTCCACGTCATTATTCTCATCGTTATATGCCCACCCGTCCTCCACGTTCTCATTATATGCCCACCCGTCCTCCACGTTCTCATTATACGCCCACCCATCCTCCATGTTATCATTATATGCCCACCGTCCCTCCACGTTCTCATTATATGCCCACCTGTCCTCCGTTCTCATGCTCCGCCCATCCTCACATTCACGTTTACGCCCACCCGTCCTCATTATACTCCCACCCGTCCTCCACGTTCACGTTATACGCCCACCCATCCTCCACGTTCTCATATCGCCCACACCCGTCTCCACTGTCCTCATTATACGCCCACCCGTCCACTCCACGTTCTCATTATACCGCCTCCACGTTCTCGCCCACCCATCCTCCATGTTATCATTATATGCCCACCCGTCCTCACGTTCTCATTATATGCCCATGCGTCCTCCAAGTTCTCTTTATATGCCCACCCGTCCTCCATGTTATCATTATATGCCCACCCGTCCTCCACGTTCTCATTATACGCCCACCCGTCCTCCATGTTCTCATTATATGCCCACCCGTCCTCCATGTTATCATTATACAACCACCCATCCTCCATGTCCTCATTATACGCCCACCCGTCCTCCATGTCGTCATTATACGACCACCCATCCTCCATGTTATCGTTATATACCCGTCCTCACGCTCTCATTATATGCCCACCGTCCTCCAAGTTCTCATTATACGCCATGTTATCATCCATCCTCCACGTTCTCATTATACGCCCACCTGTCCTCCACGTTCTCATTATACGCCCACCCGTCCTCCACATTCACGTTATACGCCCACCCGTCCTCCACGTTCTCATTATACTCCACCCGTCCATGTCCCATTATACGCCCATCCATCTCCACGTTACGCCCACCCATCCTCCACGTTCTCATTATACTTCCCACCCGTCCTCCACGATCTCGTTATTACCCGTCCTCCACGTTCTCATTATACGCCCACCCGTCCTCCACGTTCTCATTATATGCCCACCCGTCCTCCACGTTCTCATTATATGCCCACCCCCTCCACGCTCTCATTATACGCCCACCCGTCCTCCATTCTCATTATATGCCCACCCGTCCTCCACGTTCTCATTATATGCCCACCCGTCCTCTCCACGTTCTCTTTATATGCCCACCCGTCCTCCATGTTATCATTATATGCCCACCCGTCCTCCACGTTCTCATTATAAGGCAACCGATCCTCCATGTTATCATTATATGCCCACCCGTCCTCCACGTTCACGATATACGCCCACCCGTCCTCCATGTCCTCATTATACGCCCACCCGTCCTCCATGTTATCATTATACGCCCACCCATCCTCCATGTCCTTATATGTCCATTATACACCAACTCCATGTCCTCATTATCCATGTCCTCCATGTCCTCATTATACGCCCACCCATCCTCCAGTGTTATTATTATACGCCCACCCATCCTCAATGTTATCATTATATGCCCACCCCGTCCTCCCGTTCACGTTATCCCACCCGTCCCTCCATGTTATCATTATACTTTACCCGTCCTCCATGTCCTCATATATGCCCACCCGTCCCACGTTCTCATTATACGCCCACACGTCCTCCACATTCACATTATACGCCCAACCGTCTCCACGTTCTCGTTATATGCCCACCCGTCCCTCCACGATTCTCATTATACGCACACCCGTCCTCCGTTCTCGTTATACACCCACCCATCCTCCACGTTCTCGTTAATACACCCACCCAACCTCCACGTTCACGTTATAAGCCCAACCATCCTCCATGTTCTTGTTATACACCCACCCGCCTCACGTTCTCATTATAAGCCCACCGATCCTCCATGTTATCATTATATGCCCACCCGTCCTCCACGTTCACGTTATACGCCCACCCATCCTCCATGTCCTCATTATACGCCCACCGTCCTCTATGTTATCATTATATGCCCACCCATCCTCCATGTCCTCAAGATACGCCCACCCGTCCTCCATGTCCTCATTATACGCCCCCATCCTTCATGTAATCATTATATGCCCACCCGTCCTCCATGTTATCATTATACGCCCACCATCCTCCATGTCCTCATTACTACACCCACCCGTCCTCCATGTCCTCATTATACGCCCACCCATCCTCCATGTTATCATTATACGCCCACCCGTCCTCCATGTTATCATTATACGCCCACCCATCCTCCATGTCCTCATTATACGCCCACCGGTCCTCCATGTCGTCATTATACGCCCCACCCATCCTCCATGTTATCGTTATATGCCCACCCGTCCTCCACATTCTCATTATATGCCCACCCGTCCTCCACGTTCTCATTATACGCCCACCCATCCTCCATGTTATCATTATATGCCCACCCGTCCTCCACGTTCTCATTATATGCCCACCTGTCCTCCACGTTCTCATTATACGCCCACCCCGTCCTCCACATTCACGTTATATGCCCACCGTCCTCCACGTTCTCATTATATGCCCACCCATCCTCCCACGTTCTCATTATCGCCCACCCGTCCTACCACGTTCTCATTATCGCCCCCCGTCCTCCCACGTTCACGTTATCGCCCACCATCCCCTCCCATTCTCATTATCACCCACCACGTCTTCACGTTCTTGTTATATGCCCCACTGTCCTCCCACGTTCTCGTTATACGCCCACCCGTCCTCCATGTCCTCATTATACGCCCACCCGTCCTCCATGTCCTCATTATACGCTGTCGTCCTCCATGTTCTCATTACTCCGCCCACCCGTCCTCCATGTCTCATTACACGCCCACCCGTCCTCACGTTCTGATTATCGCCCACCCATCCTCCACGTTCTCATTATACGCCCACCAGTCCTCCATGTTATCATTATACGCCCACCCATTCTCCACGTTCTCATTATACGCCCACCCGTCCTCCACGTTCTCGTTATACACCCACCCGTCCTCCACGTTCACGTTATACGCCCACCCATCCTCCACGTTATCATTATACGCCCACCCGTCTTCCACGTTCTTGTTATACGCCCACCCGTCCTCCATGTCCTCATTATACGCCCACCCGTCCTCCATGTTATCATTATACGCCCACCCATCCTCCATGTCCTCATTATACGCCCATCCGTCCTCCATGTCCTCATTATACGCCCACCCATCCTCCATGTTATCATTATATGCCCACCCGTCCTCCACGTTCTCATTATACGCCCACCAGTCCTCCACATTCACGTTATACACCCACTCATCCTCCACGTTCTCATTATATGCCCACCCGTCTTCCACTTTCTTGTTATACGCCCACCCGTCCTCCATGTCCTCATTATACGCCCACCCGTCCTCCATGTTCTCATTATACGCCCACCCGTCCTCCATGTCGTCATTATACGCCCAATCATCCTCCATGTTATCAATATATGCCCACCCGTCCTCCACGTTCTCATTATATGCCCACCCGTCCTCCACGTTCTCATTATACGCCCACCCGTCCTCCACATTCACGTTATACGCCCACCCGTCCTCCACGTTCTCATTATACGCCCACCCATCCTCCACGTTCTCATTATACGCCCACACGTCTTCCACGTTCTTGTTATATGCCCCACTGTCCTCCACGTTCTCGTTATTCGCCCACCCGTCCTCCATGTCCTCATTATACGCCCACCCGTCCTCCATGTCCTCATTATACGCCCATCCGTCCTCCATGTTCGCATTATACGCCCACCCGTCCTCCATGTTCTCATTATACGCCCACCCGTCCTCCACGTTCTCATTATACGCCCACCCGTCCTCCATGTCCTCATTATACGCCCATCCGTCCTCCATGTTCTCATTATACGCCCACCCGTCCTCCACGTTCTCATTATATGCCCACCCGTCCTCCATGTTCTCATTATACGCCCACCCATCCTCCACGTTCTCATTATACGCCCACCCGTCCCTCCACGTTCTCGTTATACACCCACCCGTCCTCCACGTTCTCGTTATACGCCCACACCATCCTCCACGTTCTCGTTATACACCCACCCGTCCTCCACGTTCGTTATACACCCACCCGTCCTCCACGGTCACGTTATTAGCCCACCCATCCTCCATGTTCTTGTTATACACCCTCCCGCCTCCACGTTCTCATTATACGCCCACCCGTCCTCCACGTTCTCGTTATACGCCCACCCGTCCTCCACGTTCACGTTATACGCCCGCCCGTCCCTCCACGTTCTCATTATATGCCCACCCGTCCTCCACGTTCTCATTATACGCCCACCCGTCCTCCACATTCATCGTTATACGCCCACCCGTCCTCCACGTTCTCATTATATGCCCAACCGTCCTCCACGTTCCCAGCTCTCTGCAGGTCATTCACTAAGTCCCCCCGTGTGGTTCTGGGATTTTTGCTCACCGTTCTTGTGATCATTTTGACCCCACAGGGTGAGATCTTGTGTGGAGCCCCAGATCGCGGGAGATTATCAGTGGTCTTTTATGTCTTCCATTTCCTAATAATTGCTCCCACAGTTGATTTCTTCAAAGCAAGCTGCTTACCTATTGCAGATTCAGTCTTCCCAGCCTGGTGCAGGTCTACAATTTTGTTTCTGGTGTCCTTTAACAGCTCTTTGGTCTTGACCATAGTGGAGTTTGGAGTGTGACTGTTTGAGTTTGTGGACAGGTGTCTTTTATACTGATAACAAGTTCAAACAGGTGCCATAAATACAGGTAACGAGTTGAGGACAGAAGAAGTTACAGGTCTGTGAGAGCCAGAAATCTTGCTTGTTTGTAGGTGACCAAATACTTATTTTCCACCATAATTTGCAAATAAATTCATAAAAAATCCTACAATGTGATTTTCTGGATTTTTTTCTTCTCAATTAAGTTGGAAGAATAGGATGATCGATCAGCAGTGAGGGGTCTTCGATACTGCATGGTACTGTCTTTCCAAGCTAGTCGGAAGACTTCCAGTTTGGTGTGGTGCCATTTCTATTCCAATTTTCTGGAAGCTTGCTTCAGAGCTCAGGTATTTTCTGTATACCAGGGAGCCAGTTTCTTATGAAAAATGTTTTTTGTTTTTAGGGATGCAACTGCAGCTAGGGTATTGTGCAAGTGTCACGATCGTTTGTAGAAACGGACCAAGGCGCAGCGAATGTTGAGTTCCACATCATTTATTAATAGTGAAACTTAACAAAAACAATAAACAATAAATGAACAATGAACCGTGACTACAGAGGTGCTACATACACTTACTCAAAATACAATATCCCACAAACACAGGTGGGAACAAACACTACTTAAATATGATCCCCAATTAGAGACAACAATTACCAGCTGCCTCTAATTGGGAATCATACAAATCACCAACATAGAAACATGAAAACTAGAACACCCACACAGAAATAATAAACTAGACTAACCCCCAGTCACGCCCTGATTAACTGATTGGTTAACTGGTTAACTGATTTTTGTACTCTGATGTCCTTGGGTAGACAGAGGAGTCTGGAAGGGCATCTAGGAATCTTTGGGTTGTCTGAGAATTTATAGCATGACATAATCCTTGGTTGGGGTCTGAGCAGATTATTTGTTGCAATCGCAAACATAATAAAATGGTGGTCCGATAGTCCAGGATTATGAGGAAAAACATTAAGATTCACAACATTTATTCCACGGGACAAAACTAGGTCCAAAGTATGACTGTGGCAGTGAGTAGGTCCGAAGGCATGTTGGACAAAACCCACTGAGTCGATGACGGCTCCGAAAGCCTTTTGGAGTGGGTCTGTGGACTGTTCCATGTGAATATTAAAGTCATCAAAAAATTTGAATATTATCTGCCATGACTACAAAGGTCCGATAGAATTGTGGAAATGTGATGACACTGTATATGACCCAGGAGTCCTGTAAACAGTAGTTATAAAAATGTATTGAGTAGATTTCATGACTAGAAGCTCAAAAAGATCTAAGTCAACGTTATTTTTTTTGTAAATTGAAATTTGCTATCATAAATGTTAGCAACACCTCCGCCTTTGCAGGATGCGCGGGGATATGGTCACTAGTGTAACCAGGAGGTGAGGCCTCATTTAACACAGTAAATCTACTGTAATAAGCCACAGCTTCGTTGTACACCCATAATGTGTAAGGATTATGATCAGTGATTAGTTCATTGACTATAAATCATTCTTAAAGCCAGGATCTAACATTACAGCCCTATTTATATAGGCATCACGATCTACTAATAATGGAAGGAATGGAGGAGGTCTTTATCTCCAGTGAGATTGCTAAGGCGTAACAATGCCATGTTTAGCTCTTGCCCAACCTAGGTCGAGGCACAGACACGGTCTCAATGGGGATAGCTGAGCTGACTACACTGACTGTGCTAGTGGCAGACTCCATTAAGCTGGCAGGCTGGCTAACAGCCTGCTGCCTGGCCTGCACTCTCATTGTGGAGCTAGGGGAGTTAGAGCCCTGTCTTTGTTCGTAGATAAGATGAGAGCACTCCTCCAGCTAGGATGGAGTCCGGCGCTCCTCAACAGGCTTGATCCTGTTTGTGGGTGAGTCCCAGAAAGAGGGCCAATTATCTACAAATTCTATCTTTTGGGACGGGCAGAAAACAGTTTTCAACCAGCGACTGAGTTGTGAGACTCTGCTGTAGAGCTCATCACTCCCCCTAACTGGGGGCCAGAGACAATTACTCGATGCCGACATATCTTTCTAGCTGATTTCATCCTAACATCGTTGGTGCCAACGTGGATAACAATATCCCTATACTCTCTACACTCGCCAGTTTTAGCTTAAGCCAGCACCATCTTCAGATTAGCCTTAACGTCGGTAGCCCTGCCCGCTGGTAAACAATATATGATCGCTGGATGATTCGTTTTAAGTCTAATACTGCGGGTAATGGAATCACCAATGACAAGGGTTTTCAATATGTCAGAGCTGATGGTGGGAGGCTTCGGCGTCTCAGACCCTTTAACGGGAGGAGTAGAGACCAGAGAAGGCTCGGCCTCTGACCGACCCGTTGCTTAATGGGGAGACTCAGTTGAAAGTTTCTGTTAGCTGAATGAGCGACACCGGGTGAGCATTTCTACATCATTTCCTTCCAGAAGCCATGAGAAAGTTGTCCGGCTGCGGAGACTGTGTGAGGGGATTTAAACTACTATCTGTACTTACTACACAGACGCTGTTTCATCCTTTACTACACTGACATTACCCTTGCCCAACGATTGCTTCTGAAGTCTATACAGTATATGAAGTATATACTGTCTATACACACCACGTATTTATATTCTGGATTCTGACACATTCTCACTCTAGTATAGCTCCTCTGGGTTGTTTATTCGATTCATTCTGTCATTTCTTGATTTGATCTTTGATTTGATTATGTGTGTATTTGTATTGTTTTTGAGAGATGTTCTCCTGCCCTGCAGGAGCTGGTAACACAAGCATTTCACTGCACCTGCTATTACATCTGCAAATCTGTGTACGCGACCAATACACTTTAATTTGATGATGTGTATTTTGTTTTCATGTTCTAATCTTGTGTATGTATGCTTCTACACCTGCATTGCTTGCTGTTTGGAGTTTTAGGCTGGGTTTCTGTACAGCACTTTGAGATATCAGCTGATGTACGAAGGGCTATATAAATACATTTGATTTGATTTGATTTGATATTCTGTTTTCAACACGACAAGAACGGAAATGTGTTTTAAATCTATTTTTGTGTCATCTTCAATCATGTTTAAATGCATTGTGTCCACATGTGGTTGTATTGTGCTTTTAAATGGTCAAACAAATAAACAACAACAAAAAGTACTCTTGTCAAAAGTAGTGCACTATAAAGGGAATAGGGTGCCATTTGAGAAATGGCCAGTCAGGGCTAGTGGAGTATATCAGCAGGATTCTGTTATGTCAACCCACCATATATGATACAGGTTAGGGTGGAATTACCGTGGGCGTGTAGAACTACAGTGCCTTGCGAAAGTATTCGGCCCCCTTGAACTTTGCGACCTTTTGCCACATTTCAGGCTTCAAACATAAAGATATAAAACTGTATTTTTTTGTGAAGAATCAACAACAAGTGGGACACAATCATGAAGTGGAACGACATTTATTGGATATTTCAAACTTTTTTTGAAGCCTGAAATGGGCAAA
>NW_027012630.1:0-18757 GCF_036934945.1 Oncorhynchus masou masou
AGACACAATACGATGCAGGGTTTCAAGATACACGTCTTGTCTCAAACATTTGTCCATAACAGAAACATGCAGGATATGAAAACTGAAAACAAAAAATGTAGAGATGTCGGCGAGTCAATGGCTCAGCCTCTCAATAGGGTTTCTACTGCAGCTAAAACTACGGCCTAAATGCTAAACAGTGTAACTAGGGATTTACCTCTTTTCCAGCTGTATCCACAGCCTAACGTTCCCCTTTACTGGGACTAAAGACTTTACTGGGACTACCCGGACAGGTTAAATCAACTGCCCGTACGTACAGAACACCCCAAATTGCAATGGAGGACCATGTGAAATTTTTTTTTTTTTTTTTTTTAACCAGGCAAGTCAGTTAAGAACACATTCTTATTATCAATGACGGCCTGGGAACAGTGGGTTAACTGCCTGTTCAGGGGCAGAACGACAGATTTGTACCTTGTCAGCTCGGGGGTTTGAACTCACAACCTTCCGGTTACTAGTCCAACGCTCTAACCTCTAGGCTACCCTGCCGCCCCAAATGGTGCTCAACCCTCAGCTGAGGGGAACAGGACCTTCGCTCCTGAAACGCGCCCGCACTTATTAACCAATGAAGCACTTTGTTAATCAGGCGACGTAACACTATGGAAAACAGGATTTCAGTTAATTACATTCATTAGTTTTAAAAATGACCATATTTAGTCATGTCCACTTTATTTTAATAGACAGAGTTACATGGATTAGATCTACTACTCGAGGAGAGGGAAAACATAGGTCATTATTTAACTCACCACACCTGGCTTAAACCCGGAGCAACCAACTCGCTAGCAAACTATTAAGGTCAGGGACATCTAAACTGGGACATGGCTATACATACAGTCGAAGCATCGTCGATAATCACTTCCTGAAATACATTTTAAACATGGCGATGAGGCCAGTGTAAGTCTGACTCATCACAGAGAGGTTTGAAGACACCCGTGACATCAGTTTTACCCCCCCTCCTCCCCCTCTGGCTGCCGGGAAGTTGGTGTCAGAGGTGGGGTTCACAGCCAGTATGTTTAGTTCAATTACGAAGTCAAACAGGAACAAGAAGCAATCTGTTGTTGATGATGATGATGATGATGGTATTGATGATGATGATGATGGTGTTGTTGATGATGGTGTTGATGATGATGGTATTGATGATGATGATGGTGTTGTTGATGATGATGGTGATGATGATGATGGTGTTGATGATGATGATGGTGTTGATGATGATGATGATGGTATTGATGATGATGATGATGATGATGATGATGGTATTGATGATGATGGTGTTGTTGATGATGATGGTGGTGTTGATGATGATGATGGTGATGATGATGATGATGGTATTGATGATGATGATGGTATTGATGATAATGCGTACAGGTCGCAGTGGTGGGTAGTATATGGGGCTTTAGTGACAAAATGGATGGCACTGTGATAGACTGCATACAATTTGTTGAGTAGAGTGTTGGAGGCTATTTTATAAATGACATCGCCGAAGTCGAGGATCGGTAGGATGGTCAGTTTTACGAAGGTATGTTTGGCAGCATGAGTGAAGGATGCTTTGTTGCGAAATAGAGAGCCGATTCTAGATTTAATTTTGGATTGGAGATGCTTAATGTGAGTCTGGAAGGAGAGTTTACAGTCTAACCAGACACCTAGGTATTTGTAGTTGTCCACATGTTCTAGGTCAGAACCGTCCAGAGTAGTGATACTGGACGGGCGGGCAGGTGCGGGCAGCGATCGGTTGAAGAGCATGCATTTAGTTTTACTAGCATTTAAGAGCAGTTGGAGGCCACGGAAGGAGAGTTGTATGGCATTGAAGCTCGTTTCAGCAGCAAGAGCGACATCATTATGTATACAGAGAAAAGAGTCGGTCCAAGAATTGAACCCTGTGGCACCCCCATAGATACTGCCAGAGGTCCGGACAACAGGCCCTCCGATTTGACACACTGAACTCAATCTAAGAAGTAGTTGGTGAACCAGGCGAGGCAGTCATTTGAGAAACCAAGGCTGCTGAGTCTGGCGATAAGAATGTGGTGATTGACAGAGTCGAAAGCCTTGGCCAGGTCAATGAATACAGCTGCACAGTATTGTCTCTTATCGATGGCGGTTATGATATAGTTTAGGACCTTGAGCGTGACTGAGGTGCTCGTGACCGGCTCTAAAACCAGATTGAATAGTGGAGAAGGTACGGTGGGATTCTAAATGGTCGGTCATCTGTTTGTTCACTTGGCTTTTGAAGACCTTAGAAAGACAGGGTAGGATGGATAAAGGTCTGTAACAGTTTGGGTCTAGAGTGTCTCCCCCTTTGAAGAGGAGGATGACCTTGGCAGCTTTCCAATCTTTGGGAATCTCAGACGACTCGAAAGAGAGGTTGAACAGGCTAGTAATAGGTAATGATGTTGTTGATAATGTTGTTTATGCCTGTAGGTGTCCAATAAGAGGCAGCACCACCTGAACAAGCACCTGTACCTGTGTCTACCTTCCTGACCTCATATGAGCCTCCCGTCTTTATGGAAGAAGAGGATGAGAGAGCGGCCTACTACAGCTCCCTGCAGGACCCCGATGGAGACGACACGGTACGACACGCTGACCACCTGACCACACGGTACCACACGCTGACCACCTGACCACACGGTACGACACGCTGACCACACGGTACGACACACTGACCACACGGTACGACACGCTGACCACCTGACCACACGGTACGACACACTGACCACACGGTACCACACACTGACCACACGGTACCACACACTGACCACACGGTACCACACACTGACCACACGGTACCACACTGACCACACGGTACGACACGCTGACCACCTGACCACACGGTACCACACGCTGACCACACGGTACCACACGGTACCACACGGTACCACACGGTACCACACTGACCACACGGTACCACACTGACCACATGGTACCACACTGACCACACGGTACCACACGCTGACCACACGGTACGACACGCTGACCACCTGACCACACGGTACCACACACTGACCACACGGTACGACACACTGACCACACGGTACCACGCTGACCACCTGACCACACGGTACCACACACTGACCACCTGACCACACGGTACCACACTGACCACACGGTACCACACACTGACCACACGGTACGACACACTGACCACCTGACCACACGGTACCACACGCTGACCACCTGACCACACGGTACGACACGCTGACCACACGGTACGACACACTGACCACACGGTACGACACGCTGACCACCTGACCACACGGTACGACACACTGACCACACGGTACCACACACTGACCACACGGTACCACACACTGACCACACGGTACCACACACTGACCACACGGTACCACACTGACCACACGGTACGACACGCTGACCACCTGACCACACGGTACCACACGCTGACCACACGGTACCACACGGTACCACACACTGACCACACGGTACCACACTGACCACACGGTACCACACTGACCACATGGTACCACACGGTACCACACTGACCACACGGTACCACACGCTGACCACACGGTACGACACGCTGACCACCTGACCACACGGTACCACACACTGACCACACGGTACGACACACTGACCACACGGTACCACACGCTGACCACCTGACCACACGGTACCACACACTGACCACCTGACCACACGGTACCACACACTGACCACACGGTACCACACACTGACCACACGGTACGACACACTGACCACACGGTACGACACACTGACCACACGGTACGACACGCTGACCACCTGACCACACGGTACCACACGGTACGACACACTGACCACCTGACCACACGGTACCACACACTGACCACACGGTACGACACACTGACCACACGGTACGACACGCTGACCACCTGACTACACGGTACCACACGCTGACCACACGGTACGACATGCTGACCACCTGACCACACGGTACCACACGCTGACCACACGGTACGACACGCTGACCACCTGACCACACGGTACCACACACTGACCACACGGTACGACACACTGACCACCTGACCACACGGTACCACACGCTGACCACACGGTACCACACACTGACCACACAGTACCACACGGTACCACACGGTACCACACACTGACCACACGGTACGACACGCTGACCACACGGTATGACACACTGACCACACGGTACGACACACTGACCACACGGTACGACACGCTGACCACCTGACCACACGGTACCACACACTGACCACCTGACCACACAGTACCACACACTGACCACACGGTACAACACACTGACCACACGGTACCACACACTGACCACACGGTACCACACACTGACCACACGGTACGACACACTGACCACACGGTACGACACGCTGACCACCTGACCACACGGTACCACACACTGACCACCTGACCACACAGTACCACACACGGTACCACACACTGACCACACGGTACCACACACTGACCACACGGTACCACACGCTGACCACCTGACCACACGGTACGACACGCTGACCACCTGACCACACGGTACCACACACTGACCACACGGTACGACACACTGACCACACGGTACCACACACTGACCACACGGTACCACACACTGACCACACGGTACCACACACTGACCACACGGTACGACACGCTGACCACACGGTACCACACACTGACCACACGGTACCACACACTGACCACACGGTACGACACGCTGACCACCTGACCACACGGTACGACACGCTGACCACCTGGTACCACACACTGACCACACGGTACGACACACTGACCACACGGTACCACACACTGACCACACGGTACGACACACTGACCACACGGTACGACACACTGACCACACGGTACGACACGCTGACCACCTGACCACACGGTACCACACACTGACCACCTGACCACACACTGACCACACGGTACCACACACTGACCACACGGTACCACACACTGACCACACGGTACGACACGCTGACCACCTGACCACACGGTACCACACACTGACCACACGGTACGACACGCTGACCACACGGTACCACACGCTGACCAGACGGTACCACACGCTGACCACACGGTACCACACACTGACCACACGCTGACCACACGGTACCACACGCTGACCACACGGTACCACACGCTGACCACACGGTACCACACGCTGACCACACGGTACCACACGCTGACCACACGGTACCACACGCTGACCACACGGTACCACGCTGACCACACGGTACCACACACTGACCACACGGTACCACACTGACCACACGGTACGACACACTGACCACACGGTACCACACACTGACCACACGGTACCACACTGACCACACGGTACGACACGCTGACCACACGGTACGACACACTGACCACACGGTACCACGCTGACCACACGGTACCACGCTGACCACACGGTACCACACACTGACCACCTGACCACACACTGACCACACGGTACCACACTGACCACACGCTACCACACACTGACCACACGGTACCACACACTGACCACACTACGTCTCTACTCTGCAGTCTCTCTTCCTCTCCATCTCTCTCTCTCCCTCTCATATGTCACTCTTTCTCACACTCCCATCTGTCTTTCTCTCGCTCCCTCCCTCCCTCCCTCTCCCTCTCTCTCCCTCCCTCTCATCTGTCTCTCTCGCTCCCTCCCTCTCATCTGTCTCTCTCGCTCCCTCCCTCTCATCTGTCTCTCTCGCTCCCTCCCTCTCATCCGTCTCTCTCGCTCCCTCCCTCTCATCTGTCACTCTCTCCCTCCCTCTCATCTGTCTCTCGCTCCCTCCCTCCCTCTCTCTCCGTCTCATCTGTCTCTCTCTCCCTCCCTCTCATCTCTCTCTCTCTTTCTCGCTCCCTCCCTCCCCCTCAAGATGCTAGATCTGACATTTCCCTCCCCCCCTCTCTCTCTCTGATGTGTGCAACCTTTTAAGAAACGAATAGTCGCTGTTCCCTGCTGAGAGAGACACACACACACACACACACACACACACACACACACACACACACACACACACAGACATGTGCTGTCAAAGTGCGTCAGCAGCAAAGCTCAGTTAACACGAGAACCGTTAATCATTTTGACTGCTCATGAATTTCATTGTTTTATTACTCTGACATTTTTTTAAAGTAATGCCCACCTTGTCCTGAATCAGTCTATAAAAAACTGTCTAAATCAGTCTATATAACACACTGTCTAAATCAGTCTATATGACACACTGTCTAAATCAGTCTATATGACACACTGTCTAAATCAGTCTATATAACACACTGTCTAAATCAGTCTATATGACACACTGTCTCAATCAGTCTATATAACACACTGTCTAAATCAGTCTATATAACACACTGTCTATATGACACTGTCTAAATCAGTCTATATAACACACTGTCTATCAGTCTATATGACACACTGTCTAAATCAGTGTATATGACACACTGTCTATCAGTCTATATGACACACTGTCTAAATCAGTCTATATAACACACTGTCTATATGACACTGTCTAAATCAGTCTATATAACACACTGTCTATATGAGACACTGTCTAAATCAGTCTATATAACACACTGTCTATCAGTCTATATGACACACTGTCTAAATCAGTGTATATGACACACTGTCTATCAGTCTATATGACACACTGTCTAAATCAGTCTATATAACACACTGTCTATATGACACTGTCTAAATCAGTCTATATAACACACTGTCTATATGACACACTGTCTAAATCAGTCTATATGACACACTGTCTAAATCAGTCTATATAACACAGTGTCTATATAACACACTGTCTAAATCAGTCTATATAACACACTGTCTAAATCAGTCTATATAACACACTGTCTAAATCAGTCTATATAACACACTGTCTATATAACACACTGTCTAAATCAGTCTATATAACACACTGTCTATATGAGACACTGTCTAAATCAGTCTATATAACACACTGTCTAAATCAGTCTATATAACACACTGTCTAAATCAGTCTATATAACACACTGTCTAAATCAGTCTATATAACACACTGTCTAAATCAGTCTATATAATACACTGTCTAAATCAGTCTATATAACACACTGTCTAAATCAGTCTATATAACACACTGTCTAAATCAGTGTATATGACACACTGTCTAAATCAGTGTATATGACACACTGTCTAAATCAGTCTATATGACACACTGTCTAAATCAGTCTATATAACACACTGTCTAAATCAATCTATATAACACACTGTCTATATGACACACTGTCTAAATCAGTCTATATAACACACTGTCTAAATCAGTCTATATAACACACTGTCTAAATCAGTCTATATGACACACTGTCTATATGACACACTGTCTAAATCAGTCTATATAACACACTGTCTAAATCAGTCTATATAACACACTGTCTAAATCAGTGTATATGACACACTGTCTAAATCAGTGTATATGACACACTGTCTAAATCAGTCTATATGACACACTGTCTAAATCAGTCTATATAACACACTGTCTAAATCAGTCTATATAACACACTGTCTAAATCAGTCTATATAACACACTGTCTAAATCAATCTATATAACACACTGTCTATATGACACACTGTCTAAATCAGTCTATATAACACACTGTCTAAATCAGTCTATATAACACACTGTCTAAATCAGTCTATATGACACACTGTCTAAATCAGTCTATATGACACACTGTCTAAATCAGTCTATATAACACACTGTCTAAATCAGTCTATATAACACACTGTCTAAATCAGTGTATATGACACACTGTCTATATAACACACTGTCTAAATCAGTCAATTGAGACACCTGCCGGAGTACAAGGAGCTTCTGGAGCTGAAGAGAATGAAGAAACACAAACTGCAGGAGATCCAGGCTGAGAGTAGCATGGCCCTGCACCATGGATACAAGGTACACACATCACCATGGATACAAGGCACACAAATCACCGTGGATACAAGGCACAAATCACCGTGGATACAAGGCACACACATCACCGTGATACAAGGCACACACATCACCGTGGATACAAGGCAACACATCACCGTGATACAAGACACACACATCACCGTGGATACAAGGCACACATCACCGTGGATACAAGGCACACACATCACCCCGTGGATACAAGGCACACACATCACCGTGGATACAAGGCACACACATCACCGGTGGATACAAGGCACACACATCACCGTGGATACAAGGCACACACATCACCGTGGATACAAGGCACACACATCACCGTGGATACAAGGCACACACATCACCATGGATACACATACACACACACGCCATTGGCATTGCACCATGGATACAAGGTAGTGGTTAATCAGCTTTCATACGGGCTTCAAGCTATATCTACTGATTATCTACCCACGTGTCTCTGCTGTCCGCTGGAATGTACAGGTAAATATAAGGCTTCTGGCGGCTCTGGTGTGAGGTGCATTTTCCTGCCGTGGTTCCGGTCCACTCAACCCCTTAGAGGGCAAGGTAAACACCATTAAATACACAGCCGTTGTGAGTGATCACCTTCGACCTTATGGTGAAGAAGTTCTATCCAGATGGGAGTGGTCTCTTCAAGGATGACAACACCCCCCATCCACAGGACACCAGTGGTCACTGACTCAAAGAACTCAATCCAATTGAACACTTGAGACGGCGTTTTCCACCACCATCAACAAAACACCAAATGATGGAATTTCTCCCGACAGACACCTGTAGAATCTATACCGAGGTGTATTGAAGCTGTTCTGGTGGTGACCCAATGCCCTAGTGTAACTCTGACTGTGTCCTTAGCGAAGCTAACCCTCTCTCCTTAGTGTGTGGCTAGCTAACTCTCTCTCCTTAGTGTAATGCGTGCTAGCTAACTCTCTCTCCTTAGTGTAATGTGTGCTAGCTAACTCTCTCTCCTTAGTGTAATGTGTGCTAGCTAACTCTCTCTCCTTAGTGTAATGTGTGCTAGCTAACTCTCTCTCCTTAGTGTAATGTGTGCTAGCTAACTCTCTCTCTTAGTGTAATGTGTGCTAGCTTAACTCTCTCTCCTTAGTGTAATGCGTGCTAGCTAACTCTCTCTCCTTAGTGTAATGCGTGCTAGCTAACTCTCTCTCCTTAGTGTAATGTGTGCTAGCTAACTCTCTCTCCTTAGTGTAATGTGTGCTAGCCAATCCTCTCTCCCTTAGTGTAATGCGTGCTAGCTAACTCTCTCCTTAGTGTAATGTGTGCTAGCTAACTCTCTCCCTTAGTGTAATGTGTGCTAGCTAACTCTCTCTCCTTAGTGTAATGTGTGCTAGCTAACTCTCCCCTTAGTGTAATGTGTGCTAGCTAACTCTCTCCTTAGTGTAATGCGTGCTAGCTAACTCTCCTTAGTAATGCGGCATACTAACTCCTCCCTTAGTATAATGTGTGCAAGCTAACTCTCCTTAGTGTAATAATGTGTGGTAGCTAGCTAACTCTCTCTCCTTAGTGTAATGTGTGCTAGCTAACTCTCTCTCCTTAGTGTAATGTGTGCTAGCTAACCTCTCTCCTTAGTGTAATGTGCTAGCTAGCTAACCTCTCCTTAGTGTAATGTGTGCTAGCTAACTCTCCTCCCAGTAATGTGTGCCAGCTAACTCTCCTTAGCAACGTGTGCAAGCTAGTTAACTCTCTCTCAGTGTAATGTGTGCTAGCTAACTCTCTCTCCTTAGTGTAATGTGCTAGCTAACTCTCTCTCCTTAGTGTAATGTGTGCTATAACTCTCTCTCCTTAGTGTAATGTGTGGTAGCAAGCTAACTCTCTCTCCTTAGTATAATGTGGTAGCTAGCTAACTCTCTCCCTTAGTGTAATGTGTGCTAGCTAACTCTCTTCCTTAGTATAATGTGTGCTAGCTAACTCTCCTTAGTGTAATGTGTGCTAGCTAACCTCTCTCCTTAGTAATGTGTGCTAGCTAACTCCTCCTTAGTGTAATGTGTGCTAGCTAACTCTCTCTCCTTAGTGTAATGTGGTAGCTTAACTCTCTCTCCTTAGTGTAATGCGTGCTAGCTAACTCTCTCCTTAGTGTAATGTGTGCTAGCTAACTCTCTCTCCTTAGTGTAATGTGGTTAGCTAACTCCTCTCCTTAGTGTAATGCTAGCTAACTCTCTCTCCTTAGTATAAATGTGCAAGCTAACTCTCTCCTTAGTGTAATGTGTGGTAGCTAGCTAACCTCTCTCCTTAGTGTAATGTGTGCCAGCTAACTCTCTCTCCTTAGTGTAATGTGTGTGCTAGCTAGCTAACTCTCTCTCCTTAGTGTAATGTGTGCTAGCTAACTCTCTCTCCTTAGTGTAATGTGTGCTAGCTAACTCTCTCTCCTTAGTGTAATGTGTGCTAGCTAACTATCTCTCCTTAGTATAATGTGTGCAAGCTAGCTAACTCTCTCTCAGTGTAATGTGTGCTAGCTAACTCTCTCTCCTTAGTGTAATGTGTGCTAGCTAACTCTCTCTCCTTAGTGTAATGTGTGCTAGCTAACTCTCTCTCCTTAGTGTAATGTGTGGTAGCAAGCTAACTCTCTCTCCTTAGTATAATGTGTGCTAGCTAACTCTCTTTCCTTAGTATAATGTGTGCTAGCTAACTCTCTCTCCTTAGTGTAATGTGTGCTAGCTAACTCTCTCTCCTTAGTGTAATGTGTGCTAGCTAACTCTCTCTCCTTAGTGTAATGTGTGCTAGCTAACTCTCTCTCCTTAGTGTAATGTGTGGTAGCTAACTCTCTCTCCTTAGTGTAATGCGTGCTAGCTAACTCTCTCTCCTTAGTGTAATGCGTGCTAGCTAACTCTCTCTCCTTAGTGTAATGCGTGCTAGCTAACTCTCTCTCCTTAGTGTAATGTGTGCTAGCTAACTCTCTCTCCTTAGTGTAATGTGTGCTAGCTAACTCTCTCTCCTTAGTGTAATGTGTGCTAGCTTGCTAACTCTCTCTCCTTAGTGTAATGTGGTTTGACGTAAGTATTTGTGTAAATCATCTGAGCTCATGTTTCTCTCTGCAGTGTGACGTGTGTGGTGTGGAGCCCATCCAGGGCGTGCGGTGGCATTGTCAGGACTGTCCCTCAGACAACGCTGTGGACTTCTGTTCCAACTGCTCCGACTGGTGAGTCCTGCCTGGCTGGGGCTCTGTTCAGTAGGCTAATGATTTTAAATGGAATTAAACAGGGAGGTTTAACTCCCATTATATACCCTGCATGCATCTTAATAGTTTTGTTCCTGGTGCAGTAGACAACTTCAGTTTCATTGATGCGTGTGCCAATGTATTGGCTCGGGCTCTGTTCAGTGTTGAAAACGCATGGAAACTATTTTGAAAACACACATAAAATACATTGTGTGGGACATAACAATAATACCAGTTTACACCAGTAAAAAAATAAAAATGCCGCTAAGATGCAGGAAAAGTTTATTTTCACATTTTGAGTTAGTTCATTGATGCAAGACCATGGTGCTTGCCTACGGAGCTGTGAGGGGAACGGCACCGCAGTACCTCCAGGCTCTGATCAGGCCCTACACCCAAACAAGGGCACTGCGTTCATCCACCTCTGGCCTGCTCGCCTCCCTACCACTGAGGAAGTACAGTTCCCGCTCAGCCCAGTCAAAACTGTTTGCTGCTCTGGCCCCCCAATGGTGGAACAAACTCCCTCACGACGCCAGGACAGCGGAGTCAATCACCACCTTCCGGAGACACCTGAACCCCACCTCTTCTCAAGGAATACCTAGGATAGGATAAAGCAATCCTTCTCACCCCCTTAAATGATTTAGATGCACTATTGTAAAGTGGCTGTTCCACTGATGTCAGAAGGTGAATTCACCAATTTGTAAGTCGCTCTGGATAAGAGCGTCTGCTAAATGACTTAAATGTAATGTAAATGCATCAAGTTGCCAGTTTTCAGTTGCCTTGATTGACATGTCTGAACCCGGTTGCCACCTCCAGCAAGACAGGAAGTAAGTCCCCTTGTAGCTTCCTACGCCGGCATGGCAGCCTTGTTGCGTATTCTGTTGATCTCTGTGTTAACTGTTTCATCGTTATGTATTAACCCATAATTCCTCTGTTTTTACCCACCACGGTACAAGAAATATGTTATAGTGTTGACGTTCTGTCTTCTATACTACTCAACAGTCGCAGCCAAATATATTGGCACCCTCTTTGCACTTTTCTTAAATAGTTCTCTATTCATTTCATAACAGTCCAGCATTTCTTCTTGAACCATTCCTGGGTGCTTCTAAACTCAGCAAAAAAAGAAACATCCTCTCACTGTCAACTGTGTTTATTTTCAGCAAACTTAACATGTGTAAATATTTGTATGAACATAAGATTCAACAACTGAGACATAAACTGAACAAGTTCCACAGACATGTGACTAACAGAAATTGAATAATGTGTCCCTGAACAAAGGGGGGTCAAAATCAAAAGTAACAGTCAGTATCTGGTGTGGCCACCAGCTGCATTAAGTACTGCAGTGCATCTCCTCCTCATGGACTGCACCAGATTTGCCAGTTCTTGCTGTGAGATGTTACCCTACTCGTCCACCAAGGCACCTGCAAGTTCCCGGACATTTCTGGGGAAATGGCCCTAGCCCTCCGATCCAACAGGTCCCAGACCTGCTCAATGGGATTGAGATCCGGGCTCTTCACTGGCCATGGTAGAACACTGACATTCATGTCTTGTAGGAAATCACGCACAGAATGAGCAGTATGGCTGGTGGCATTGTCATGCTGGAGGGTCATGTCAGGATGAGCCTGCAGGAAGGGTACCACATGAGGGAGGAGGATGTCTCCCCTGTAACGCACAGAGTTGAGATTGCCTGCATTGACAACAAGCTCAGTCCGATGATGCTGTGACACACCGCTCCAGAACCATGACGGACCCTCCAAATCGATCCCTCTCCAGGGTACAGGCCTCGGTGTAACGCTCATTCCCTCGACGATAAACGCGAATCTGACCATCACCCCTGGTGAGACAAACCCTGACTCGTCAGTGAAGAGCACTTTTTGCCAGTCCTGTCTGGTCCATCGATGGTGGGTTTGTGGCCAGAGGTGACGTTGTTGCCGGTGATGTCTGGTGAGGACCTGCCTTACAACAGGCCTACAAGCCCCCAGTCCAGCCTCTCTCAGCCTATTGCGGACAGTCTGAGCACTGATGGAGGGATTGTTCCTTGTGTAACTCGGGCAGTTGTTGTTGCCATCCTGTACCTGTTCCGCAGGGGTGATGTTCGGATGTACCGATTCTGTCTAGGTGTTGTAACACATGGTCTGCCACTGAGAGGACGATCAGCTGTCCGTCTTGTCTCCCTGTAGCGCTGTCTTAAGCATCTCACAGTACGGACATTGCAATTTATTGCCCTGGCCACATCTGCAGTCCTCATGCCTCCTAGCAGCATGCCTAAGGCACGTTCACCCAGATGAGCAGGGACCTTATGCATCTTTCTTTTGGTGCTTTTCAGAGTCAGTAGAAATGCCTCTTTAGTGTCCTATGCTTTCATAACTGTGACCTTAATTGCCAACCGTCTGTATGCTGTTAGTGTCTTAACAACCGTTCCACAGGTGCATGTTCATGAATTGTTTATGGTTCATTGAGCAAACATTGGGAAACAGTGTTTAAACCCTTTACAATGAAGATCTGTGAAGTTATTTGGATTTTTACGAATTATCTTTGAAAGACAGGGTCCTGAAAAAGGGACGTTTATGTGTTTTAATGTGTCCTCCTACTGGAAGTCCCACAACCTTCAACAGAGACACAGTTTTAGACACTTGGTTGAACAGAGGTTAAGAAGAGTCGCTGGACTGTTCCAGCGAAGAATCCTGATCTAACTTATGACAAGATCTGACAACAGCAGTTGGTGGAGGGCACCCTCAAACGTTGGAATAATTAGTTTTTGTTTAATGCTGAAGAGTGGGACAAATGTCCAAAAGAAAAGTGCTCATTGCTACAAGAATAATTTGTCTGCAGTTCCCTTGATCAAATACTAGCTCTGCGGTGCCACTACATTTGTCCGTGCCATTTTGTCTTTTAAGTTTACAATTTTAATTTGGAAAAATAGAGTTTACAAAAAAATTAAATGGGTTCTGCAATGTGTAAAAACCGACAGCAAGGTGACCAACTTACTATTGAAGAAATTGGGAATTATTTAAGAGAAGTACAAGGGTGTCAATATATTTGGCCACAACTGTATCGGTGTATGTGGAGTGCTTTTCCCAATCGATTCCCCTGTGTTTACCTCCTCCAGCCTGTACAAGACAGAGAGCCACCTGCCCAGCCACCATCTGGAGCCTGTCCATCACCATGAGACCTTCCTAGACAGGGACTACTGTCTGGCTCAGACCCCTGGATATAACTACCTGGACCCCAACTACTACCCTGCTAACAGATGACAGCATGGCCCCTAATCTCAGCCCTGGGGCCACAGCTACAGACCCCTAGCCTCCTGATCCAGCACCTGGGCCACAGTTTCAGCTACACCGAGCGGCTCCTTCCTGGTCCAGCCCTGGGGCCACAGTTTCAGCTACACCGAGCGGCTCCTTCCTGGTCCAGCCCTGGGGCCACAGTTTCAGCGGCCCTCAGCCAGCCAGCCCCTGGCTGAGCTGAACATAATGGAAATATAAAAAACACTATTTAAAATAAAATTTTAAAAAACTGAAAAAGGCACACTGACATTCCTGAGTGCCGAGACAGAAGAGGGTCCTCCCTCCTCTCCGGGTTTAGTGGGCCTACTACTATTCAGGGTCGTGTTCACCTAACAGAAGATAACTGACAAACGGGCAGGGACTACCTGACCTTTTTAGTTTTCTATTGCAAAACATTTTTTCTACGTTTTGAACTAATGAATATGACCCTGACACTGGTGTGTGGTGATGGTAGTGTGGGGGTATCAATGTTATGTTGATGAGAGGGAATATGTTCCTAGATCTGTATTTGAGAGGCATGTCTTTGATTCCTACCAGGTTTTTAAACCAATCACAGGACAAGATCTGCTGATGTAATCCACATGGCGGGTGTTGTCAGATGCAGCCATGGTAACGGACCCCTGATACATCTCCACCTCACGTCTCCATGGTAACAGACCCTGATACACCTCCACCTCACGTCTCCATGGTAGCAGACCCCTGATACATCTCCACCTCACGTCTCCATGGTAACAGACCCTGATACACCTCACGTCTCCATGGTAACAGACCCTGATACACCACCTCGCTGTCTCTTCTATCCTCTCCTCTCTCCTCACCTCTCTCCTTTCCTCTCTCCTCACCTCCTCACCTCTCCTCTCCTCTCCTCTTCCTCTAAACCTGGTTCAGTTTCCATCAGAGAAGCACTACAGCACCGAAAGCACCCTTGTGAAACTTAAAATTGAAAAATATGATTTTGTTTTTCTTTTCGATGTGTTTGATCATGTGGTTGATCATGTGTAATAACAGATGATATGGTGAAATGTAGCCCAGTGGTAACTACGACACCACGTCAAGTTAGTTGCGTAAAGTCTGTGTGACATTTTTTTGTTTGGAGAAATCCCCCTCTGAACTCTCTGAGCTATGACCCCGGAGTCTGACCTCTATGAAACATCTCGTCTCTAGTCTAGATCAAGGTTCTCCATAGAGAATGATAGAGGCCTCTAGTGGCCAAAAGGCCATTTAACATGGACAGCGCCATTGAGGACTTACACCATTTTAATGTAGTTAAATAAATGAAGTTGGAGTTCAACCGGGTCATCAGGAGGAATCAGACAAAGATGAGTCATCTATCTATCTCTATGGGGTTCTCCAACCCTGTTCTTGATCTACTGTCTTGTAGGTTTTGCTCCAACCCTGATCTACCTGATATGAATAATTAGCTGGTTGATAAGCTGAATCAGGTCAGTTGCAACTGGGGTTGGAGTTAAAACCTCTGGAAGGAGCCTCTCTCCAGGAACAGGGTCAGGAGATAAAACCTACAGGAGGGTCTCTCCAGGAATAGGGTTGGAGTTAAAACCTACAGGAGGGTCTCTCTCCAGGACCAGGGTTGGAGTTAAAACCTACAGGAGGTCTCTCTCCAGGACCAGGGTTGGAGTTAAAACCTACAGAGGTCTCTCTCCAGGACCAGGGTTGGAGTTAAAACCTACAGGAGTCTCTCTCCAGGAACAGGGTTGGAGTTAAAACCTACAGGATGGTCTCTCCAGGAACAGGGTTGGAGTTAAAACCTGCAGGAGGGTCTCTCTCCAGGACCAGGGCTCGAGTTAAAACCTACAGGAGGGTCTCTCCCAGGAACAGGGTCGGAGTTAAAACCTACAGGAGGTCTTCCAGGACTAGGGTTGGAGTTAAAACCTCACAGGAGGGTCTCTCTCCAGGACCAGGGTTGGAGTTAAAACCTACAGGAGGGTCTCTCTCCAGGACTAGGGTTGGAGTTAAACCTACAGGAGGGTCTCTCCCAGGACCAGGGTTGGAGTTAAAACCTACAGGAGGGTCTCTCTCCAGGACCAGGTTGGAGTTAAAACCTACAGGAGGGTCTCTCCAGGACCAGGGTTGGAGTTAAAAACCTACAGGAGGGTCTTCTCAGGACCAGGGTTGGAGTTAAAACCTACAGGAGGGTCTCTCCAGGACCAGGGTTGGGAGTTAAAACCTACAGGAGGGTCTCTCCAGGACCAGGGTTGGAGTTAAAACCTACAGGAGGGTCTCTCCAGGACCAGGGTTGGAGTTAAAACCCTGCAGGAGGGTCTCTCTCCAGGACCAGGGTTGGAGTTAAAACCTACAGGAGGGTCTCTCTCCAGGACCAGGGTTGGAGTTAAAACCTACAGGAGTGGTCTCTCTCCAGGACCAGGGTTGGAGTTAAAACCTACAGGAGGTCTCTCTCCAGGACCAGGGTTAGGTTAAAACCTACAGGAGGTCTCTCTCCAGGAACAGGGTTGGAGTTAAAACCTACAGGAGGTCTCTCTCCAGGACCAGGGTTGGAGTTAAAACCTACAGGAGGGTCTCTCTCCAGGAACAGGGTTGGAGTTAAAACCTACATGAGGGTATCTCTCCAGGAACAGGGTTGGAACTAAAACCTACAGGAGGGTCTCTCCAGGAACAGGGTTGGAGTTAAAACCTACAGGAGGGTCTCTCTCCAGGACCAGGGTTGGAGTTAAAACCTACAGGGAGGTCTCTCTCAGGACCAGGGTTGGAGTTAAAACCTACAGGAGATTACTCTCCAGGACCAGGGTTGGAGTTAAAACCTACAGGAGGGTCTCTCTCCAGGAACAGGGTTGGAGTTAAAACCTACAGGAGGGTCTCTCTCCAGGACCAGGGTTGGAGTTAAAACCTACAGGAGGGTCTCTCTCCAGGACCAGGGTTGGAGTTAAAACCTACAGGAGGGTCTCTCTCCAGGACCAGGGTTGGAGTTAAAACCTACAGGAGGGTCTCTCTCCAGGAACAGGGTTGGAGTTAAAACCTACAGGAGGGTCTCTCTCCAGGACCAGGGTTGGAGTTAAAACCTACAGGAGGGTCTCTCTCCAGGACCAGGGTTGGAGTTAAAACCTACAGGAGGGTCTCTCTCCAGGACCAGGGTTGGAGTTAAAACCTACAGGAGGGTCTCTCTCCAGGACCAGGGTTGGAGTTAAAACCTACAGGAGGGTCTCTCTCCAGGACCAGGGTTGGAGTTAAAACCTACAGGAGGGTCTCTCTCCAGGACCAGGGTTGGAGTTAAAACCTACAGGAGGGTCTCTCTCCAGGACCAGGGTTGGAGTTAAAACCTACAGGAGGGTCTCTCTCCAGGACCAGGGTTGGAGTTAAAACCTACAGGAGGGTCTCTCTCCAGGAACAGGGTTGGAGTTAAAACCTACAGGAGGGTCTCTCTCCAGGACCAGGGTTGGAGTTAAAACCTACAGGAGGGTCTCTCTCCAGGAACAGGGTCGGAGTTAAAACCTACAGGAGGGTCTCTCTCCAGGACCAGGGTTGGAGTTAAAACCTACAGGAGGGTCTCTCTCCAGGAACAGGGTTGGAGTTAAACCCTACAGGAGGGTCTCTCTCTAGGACCAGGGTTGGAGTTAAAACCTACAGGAGGGTCTCTCTCCAGGACCAGGGTGGGAGTTAAAACCTACAGGAGGGTCTCTCCAGGACCAGGGTTGGAGTTAAAACCTACAGGAGGGTCTCTCTCCAGGACCAGGGTTGGAGTTAAAACCTACAGGAGGGTCTCTCTCCAGGAACAGGGTTGGAGTTAAAACCTACAGGAGGGTCTCTCTCCAGGACCAGGGTTGGAGTTAAAACCTACAGGAGGGTCTCTCTCCAGGACCAGGGTTGGAGTTAAAACCTACAGGAGGGTCTCTCTCCAGGACCAGGGTTGGAGTTAAAACCTACAGGAGGGTCTCTCTCCAGGACCAGGGTTGGAGTTAAAACCTACAGGAGGGTCTCTCTCCAGGAACAGGGTTGGAGTTAAAACCTACAGGAGGGTATCTCTCCAGGACCAGGGTTGGAGAGGGTATCTCTCCAGGACCAGGGTTGGAGAGGGTATCTCTCCAGGACCAGGGTTGGAGAGGGTCTCTCTCCAGGACCAGGGTTGGAGAGGGTCTCTCTCCAGGACCAGGGTTGGAGAGGGTCTCTCTCCAGGACCAGGGTTGGAGAGGGTCTCTCTCCAGGACCAGGGTTGGAGAGGGTCTCTCTCCAGGACCAGGGTTGGAGAGGGTCTCTCTCCAGGACCAGGGTTGGAGAGGGTCTCTCTCCAGGACCAGGGTTGGAGAGGGTATCTCCAGGACCAGGGAGAGGGTCTCTCAGGACCAGGA
>NW_027012631.1:0-18755 GCF_036934945.1 Oncorhynchus masou masou
AACGTCTTCTCTTATGGTAGGCCACCAGAACTTACGCTGGATGAACTCCAAGGTGCGACCTACGCCCGGATGACAGGTGAGGCGAGAGGAGTGCCCCCACAGAAGGACCTGAGTCCTCACACCGCCCAGGGGACAAACAACCCGATTGGCAGGACCTCCTTCCGGGAGTCCGGTTACGCTGGCGAGGCACGTCTCCACGGTATCCTCAACTTGCCACCGAGATCCGAACCACAATCTTAGCAGCAGGAAGGACAGGCATGTCCGTGTCATCTCTCGAATGGCATGGGGCGTAGACTCGGGACAGGGCATCCGGTTTGAGATTGCTTGACCGGGCCGAATGCAGGTGAGGGATAAACTGGAATCAGATTGAAGAAAAGACCATCCATCTAGCAACGTCTGAGAGTTCAGCCGCTTCGCCCTGCTGGATATCCTCCAGATTTTTTTTTTTGCAGCAGAGATCCGTAAGCACTTGGAAAGCGGGTGAGGAAGCCCCCTCGAGCAGCAGTCGTCATCCATTGCCTTCAATGCACAAAAAATCATAGCACGCTAAGGAGTTCACGATCCACCCCACATCGCGTGGTTCCTACTCAAATCCCAGGAGTAGGCCGGAGTGTGAGAAAGAAGGCGCTTTGCGGATGAAGCTTCTTGTCTTCACCCCTCAGAGACAGGCACAGCTCCAACACCAACCTCCTGAGTGCGTCTACCTCCACCACAAATGGTTCATCCGTAGTCGGTAGTATCAGGATGGGAGCAGAGAGAACGCGCTTGCTTGAGTCCTTGGAAGGCCGTCTCAGCTTCTCTTCCCACAAAACCTTTGCATTGCCACCCTTGGTTAAAGCTGAGAGAGGGCTGCCACCAAGCTGAAGTTCTTGATGAACTTGCGGTGAGTTTGTGAAGCCCAGGAAACGCTGAACTTCCTTAACGGATTTGGGGGTGGGCCAACTGGCTACCGCCCCTACCTTCCTGGGGTCCATTTGGACTCGACCGGGTTCCACTACAAATCCCAGGAATTGTACTCGGATGAATGGAATTCACATTTTTCCGGCTTAACGTACAGATGGCTGTCCAGGAGGCGTTTGAGTACTTGTCTGACATGCTTAGTGTGTTCTTGAAGGGAGCTCGAAAAGATGAGGATGTCATCCAAGTAAACGAACACAAATATGTTAAGCATATCCCTAAGCACATCGTTTATGAGCGCTTGAACACCGCTGGGGCGTTGGTCAGGCCGAAGGGCATCACCAAGTATTCATAGTGACCAGTAAGGCGTGTTGAAAGCGGTCTTCCACTCGTCACCAGGTCTGATCCGCACAAGATGGTATGCGTTCCGCAGGTCAAGCTTAGTGAAAACAACTGCTTCCTGGAGCAGCCTCAAGGCTGTGGCCATAAGGGTAGCGGGTAACTTGTTACGGACGGTTATGGCATTGAGTCCCCGGTAGTCGATGCAAGGACGTAATCCACCGTCTTTCTTGGCCACAAGAAAAACCCTGCTCCCGCCGGGGAGGTGGATGGACGCATGAGGCCTGCTTCCAGAGCGTCCTTGATGTAGGTATCCATAGCAGCTCGTTCGGGTGGAGATAGGGAAAAAGATCCGACCCCTGGGGGGGCAAGTGCCCGGAAACAGGTCGATGGGGCAATCGTAAGGTCTATGGGGTGGTAGCATGGTGGCCCTCTGTTTGCTAAACACCAGTTTGAGGTCATGGTAACACTCGGGAACTCGGGTCAGGTCGATGGATTCTAAAGACTCCGGGAGTAGAACTCGGGGAATTCTGGAAAATACAAGTAGCTTGGCACGTAGGACCCCACTGCTTGATAGTGCCCACAGACCAGTCGATGTGAGGGTTATGGCTGTGAAGCCAGGGGTATCCAAGGACGAGAGGGAACTCGGAACAGGAGATCAAATGAAAGTTCATCAATTCCTGGTGTTGTGAAACTGAAAGTCGCAAGGAGGTAGTGACATGAGTGACAAGTCCAGATCCCAAAGGGCTTCCATCCAATGTAGTGACCCTCATGGGTTCACTTAGAGGTTCAGAGGGAACGCCATTCTCCTTCGCCCAGACACCATCCATGAAGTTACCTGCGGCTCCAGAGTCTACCAAGGCTTGAAGGTGAAGCTTGTGGTTGTCCCAGGAGAGGGTGACTGGAATGAGCAGACGGGAGTTGGACGGATGGGAGGAGGTTATGTTTCCCGTTACAGTTCCCCCGGTCTGTACGGGACAGAGCGTTTCCCTGGAGCCCGGGACACGGGAACGGAAATGGCCCGTTTGCCGCAATATAGACAGCGTCGCTCCTCATCCGGCGGTCTCTCTCAGCCTGGGAGATGCGTCCAATCTGCATGGGTTCCGATGGAGCCAGCGAGGATAAAGGTGGGGACTCGGAGCTGGGACAGATAGGGGCTAGAGGTCTACGGTTGAGTTCTCTCTCTCAGACGCTGGTCAATGCGTGAGGCCAACTTGATCAGGACTCGAGATTGTCCGGTGGTTCCCGAGTGGCCAGTTCATCTTGGATAGTGTCGGAAAGGCCTTTCAGAAAGCACACCGTGAGCGCCTCGTTGTTCCAGCCACTTGCTGCTGCCACCGTGCGGAACTGGATGGCATAGTCCGTCACGCTGCGCCAACCTTGGTGGAGAGTCAGGAGCTGTTTGGCTGAGTCAGAACCACTGCTTGGGCCTTGAAACACTCGTTTGAATTCCTCAGCAAAGGCAGAGTAGCTGGCACAGCAGGAACTATGGGCATCCCACACAGCAGTAGCCCAGGCCAGGGCTTTCTCCGACAGCAGGGTGATGATATAAGCGATCTTAGACCGGTCGGTGGGAAACGACGAGGGTTGTAGCTCAAAGGAGAGAGAACATTGGGTGAGAAACCCTTTACAAGCACTTGGATCACCTGAGAACCGTTGGGGAGGTGGAAGACGAGGTTCAGCCAGGGGGTTAACTGCCATGGGTACGTGAATCTGAGGTACTGGGACGGGAACTGTTGCCGGGGTAAGACGATCAGATATTTGCTTAATGGAAGTCAGCATCTCCGACAGAAGATGAGAATGTCTAGCCATTAAGGCCTCTTGCTGAACCAGGGCGGCTTTGTGGCGTTGGACAGTCTCCCTGGTGGTGGGACAGCATGGCAAAAAGGTCCTGGGAACTGGCTGCCTCTGGGTTCATTTTGGCTCTGTGTTTCTGTCAGGACCCTGGTTACGAACCTGGGTCTCCGGAGGAGAAACAGTCACTTAACCAACTGAGCCACGAATAGTCAGCAGAACCCAGAAGATGAGGCAGACACAGCAGTACTTAAGACGGTGTATTTAATAAAGTAAAAAGGAGAAGTCCTTCAATACAAAAAATGGCAAATCCAAAAGGTGGTAGGAATAGCACAAAAAAGCCTCAAGAGATACTCAAGAACAAAAACAGAATTCCACAAGAGCATCCGAATTGACAAGAATACACAGAACACTAGGGCTGGGTGCTAACATACAAACACAGAGCACAGAACTGAGGGAAACTAAGGGTTTAAATACAATCAGGGTAAACGAGGCACAGGTGCAAATAATGGGGAACAAAGGGAAAAAACATAAGGTCAAAAAGCACAATGGGGGCATCTAGTGACCAAAACCCAGAACAACCCTGGCCAAATCCTGACAGTAGCTCTGTATTAAAAATATGCTAACATGAACATTACATGATATTTAATGTCATAGGTATAATACATTATAATGCAGTTATTATGCATTGTAAGACTTGTTATGAGCATTCTGTATGACCCTCTTCTAATGTCCTGTAAAGTGTTACCAGAAATATATTTGGATCAAGGTCATTAAAGTTAGAGTCATGAGTGAAATAATACCAAAGTGGCACCCCACCTCTGTTTTGGTAAACACACCATATTTTTTAATTAAATGGCTCATCAAACAATACACACAGTAACAAAACCTATACAATTGCTGTCATATTCAATTAAGTTTATCTTGATATGTTACCCCTTTTAGCTCGACCTAGACCTGCATCTGTGATTGGAGGTGATGAAATTGCTGTCGAGAAGTTGCTTGGTTTTCACACTCAAGTTTCCCAAATGGCGCCCTATTCCCTATTTAGTGCAATGATTTTGACAAGGGCCCTTAGTGTACAATAAGGGAATAGGGTACCATTTGGGATGCACAATAACAGGGTGTTGTTTTTACTGTTACGGTTTTCTAGGTGTGAAGGAGAGTCGGGACCAAAATGCAGCGTGTAGATTGCGATCCATGTTTAATAAACTGAAGCAACACGAATCCAAATACAAACACTACAAAAACAATAAATGTAACAAAAACCGAAACAGCCTAATACTCGTGCAAACTAATACACACAACAGACACTAAGGACAATAGGACAATCACCCACGAAACACTCAAAGAATATGGCTGCCTAAATATGGTTCCCAATCAGAGACAACGATAAACACCTGCCTCTGATTGAGAACCACTTCAGACATCCATAGACTTATCTAGAACACCCCACTAAGCTACAATCCCAATACAAAACACACCACATACAAAAACCCATGCCACACCCTGGCCTGAACAAATAAATGAAGAAAAACACAAAGTACTTCGACCAGGGCGTGACATTTACACTAGGTTTCCATTTCTCCCATTTACTCTTTGCATTTCATGGTGAGTGTGCTGTCCATACATAGCCCTCTTTTCTTTCAATTTTCCCCCTTATGACATACACAAACCTAACTGCCTGTAGCTCAGGCCCTGAAGCAAGGATATGCATATTCTAACCCTACCATTTGAAAATAAACATTTTGAAGTTTGTGGAAATGTGAATTGAATGTAGGAGAATATAACACAATAGATCTGGTAGAAGAAAATACAAAGAAGAAACCAACCAGTGTTTTTTTACCATCTTCTTTGAAATGCAAGAGAACGGTCACTATTATAGCATCACTCTGGTTGTAATTCTGATAGTGTCCAAAGAATGGAGCAGTGTATATGCAAAGTTTCAGAAGGATAACTTGGAGTATGACTGATCCTCAAGACTTTTAGTGTGAAGTCCCCAGGTACATTTGGGAAAATCGCTTGAAGGAGACATTCACGTTCATATTCAATTTTTCTGCAAGAATATCATCAAATCTGTATACTTGGACTTTGATTGAGCTTTCCAAGTATTAGTAGCCATATTATAATTTTCACATTTGCAAAACAACCAGTTTTCATAACTTCATAACTCTGAATATCCTTATAATATTCAGAGTTATGATTGGTGTTTATTTGACAAAGATACAGTTGTTCAAGTGATGGCCGCCCGCGTCATTGGCGTGCCATGAAGGCATCGCTCTCTGACCAAATATGGTGCCCTATAGGATATACTACACCCCTAATGAAATTGTGAAGTCTTGTTACCTTCTATGATCTCTGAGGAATAGATACGAACATGATTTAACTCATTGAAACAACGTTTAGGGTGAGATTATCCCAGATTCCTTTCTTTGCAAATTGAACGAGCGGAGATACAAGATCTATCATGCATGCTATGTGGATCTTTTTAGGATATGAAAAATGATAAAATGATTTTATCTAACAACACGACACTTCATGTTATCTCTGGAACCCTTTAGATGATAAATCAGAGCAAGATTTCAGAATGTAAGTACATATTTCACCTTCAGAGGTGAATTTATCAAACCTATCAAGTTGAAAAAAGTGTTTTGTTGTTAGGAGCTCTCCTCAGACAATAGCATGGAATTTCTTTGCAGTAATAGCTACTGTAAATTGGACAGTGCAGTTATATTAACAAGAATTAAAGTTTTCAGCCGTTATAAGACTTCTATATACCGACATTTGTTGTTACTCTAAAATCTGCGATCTTAACATAACGCGCCTCATGATTTACATCTGTCCTCTTGACTGAATGCCGATCCTTAAGAAGTTTTAAATGTAAGTTGTCTATGGTCAAAAGTAGTGCACTATATAATGAATAGTTGGCTATTAGGAATGCAGAGGTAATTGAATGCAGGAGAATATAATATATATATACATATATATATATACAGTGGGCAAAAAGTATTTAGTCAGCCACCAATTGTGCAAGTTCTCCCACTTAAAAAGATGAGGCCTGTAATTTTCATCATAGGTACACTTCAACTATGACAGACAAAATTAGGGGAAAAATCCAGAAAATCACATTGTAGGATTTTTAATGAATTTCTTTGCAAATTATGGTGGAATACGCGTGCGTGCGTGTGCATGCGTGTGTGTGTGTGTGTGTGTGTGTGTGTGTGTGTGTATGTGTGTATGTGTTTGTGTGTGTGTGTGATTGTGTGTGTGTGTGTGTGTGTGTGTGTGTGTGTGTGTGTGTGTGTGTGTGTGTGTGTGTGTGTGTGTGTGTGTGTGTGTGTGTGTGTATGTGTGCACAAGTTGACATCTTCTTGAGGGGGTTTTAGCTCTGCCATATTACTTCTTAATTAAGAGTATCAATTTGTTGTCATTCCTGGTAGGTTGATTGATAGATTTAGCAGTTAACAATCAATAAGGGGCAGGCAACTCAATACAAGCCTCAGCCTGACTTTTTCTACATCACAGCACTAGCTACATGTTGCCTTACAAAATAAAGTGGCAGTGTTTCGTCATACTTTAAAACATTATTACATTTGAGCACATTTGCAGACTATAAGTAAAATCCATTGAAAAATACAGTGGGGTCCAGAATTGTTGGATCCCTTGATATAAATATGCAAAAAATACTAAACTATATTTTATGCGGAAAAAAATACATGAAAATAGAGCTCATTGGCCATGCACACCAATGGTGGGTTTGGTCTTTGAAAGAACAATCCATATGCAGAACATACCTCATCCCTACTGCAAAATATGGTGGTGGATCTTTGATGTTATGGGGCTACTGGTCCCTTGTTAAGGTCAACGGCATAATTAACTTTACAGTGCCACAACATATTTGCCAAATACCTAGTTGCATCTGCCAGGAGGCTGAAACTTGGCGCAATTGAATCTTCCAGTAAGACAATAACCGCAAGCACACAACAAAATCCACAAAGAAATGGTTAATTGACCACAAAATCTAAATGTTGCAATGGCCATCTCAGTCTCTGACTTCAACCCCATTGAAAACCTGTGGTTTGAATTGAAGAGGGCCGTCCTTAAGCACAGATGAAAGATATGAAGGATCTGGAAAGATTCTAACTTATAGAGGAATGGTCTAAGATCCCTTCCAATGTGTTCTCAAAAATCTCATAAAACAAAACAAAATTCTCAGTGTTATTATCCTTGCAAGGTGAAGTTGCTGGAGTTTTGAAAACAGGATCCAATCATCATCTTTCTGATAATGTTTTTTATTACCTGTTAAACTAAATCTAAGCTATTGTGTTAGTATAAATTACTAAACGAATAATTCCGACCACACTGTATCTTATACACAATTTTTGTTTCAGTTCATCTTTGTGTGTGTGTTATTTCTTTTCACTGCAGTTTTGCTAAATTAAATTATTATTCACTCTAACACGGAACCCAAACCGGCTGCGTGTGCCCCATCGTGCGCCATTGTGCATAAATATATTTGTCCCCCCACACCAAATGTGATCATGACATGCAGGTTCACAAACTCTGAACCAATTACTTTCATTTGGGGACAGGTCAAAAGCATTAAACATTTATGTAAATTTAGCCAGCTAACTTGCACTTGCTAGATAATTTGTCATATTTAGCTAGCTTGCTGTCAGGATTTGGCCAGGGTTGTTCCGGGTTTTGGTCACTAGATGCCCCCATTGTGCTTTTTGACCTTATGTTTTTTTCCCTTGTTCCCCATTATTATTTGCACCTGTGCCTCGTTTTCCCTGATTGTATTTAAACCCTTAGTTTCCTCAGTTCTGTGCTCTGTGTTTGTATGTTAGCACCCAGCCCTAGTGTTCTGTGTATTCTTGTCGATTCCGTGGATGCTCTTGTGGAATTCTGTTTTTGTTTTTGAGTATCTCTTTAAGGCTTTTTTGTGCTATTCCTACCACCTTTTGGATTTGCCTTTTTTGTATTGAAGGACTTCTCATTTTTACTTTATTAAATACACCGTCTTAAGTACTGCTGTGTCTGCCTCATCTTCTGGGTTCTGCTGACTATTTGTGGCTCAGTTGGTTAAGTGACTGTTTCTCACTCCGGAGACCCAGGTTCGCAACCGGGTCCTGACAGAAACACAGAGCCATAAATGAACCCAGAGGCAGCCAGTTCCCAGGACCTTTTTGCCATGCTGTCCCACCACCAGGAGACTGTCCAACGCCACGAAGCCGCCTCTGGTTCAGCAAGAGGCCTTAATGGCTAGACATTCTCATCTTCTGTCGGAGATGCTGACTTCCATTAAGCAAATATCTGATCGTCTTACCCCGGCAACAGTTCCCCGTCCCAGTACCTCAGATTCACGTGCCCATGGCAGTTAACCCCCTGGTTGAACCTCGTCTTCCACCTCCCCAATGGTTCTCAGGTGATCCAAGTGCTTGCAAAGGGTTTCTCACCCAATGTTCTCTCTCCTTTGAGCTACAACCCTCGCCGTTTCCCACCGACCGGTCTAAGATCGCTTATATCATCACCCTGCTGTCGGAGAAAGCCCTGGCCTGGGCTACTGCTGTGGGATGCCCATAGTTCCTGCTGTGCCAGCTACTCTGCCTTTGCTGAGGAATTCAAACGAGTGTTTCAAGGCCCAAGCAGTGGTTCTGACTCAGCCAAACAGCTCCTGACTCTCCACCAAGGTTGGCGCAGCGTGACGGACTATGCCATCCAGTTCCGCACGGTGGCAGCAGCAAGTGGCTGGAACAACGAGGCGCTCACGGTGTGCTTTCTGAAAGGCCTTTCCGACACTATCCAAGATGAACTGGCCACTCGGGAACCACCGGACAATCTCGAGTCCCTGATCAAGCTGGCCTCACGATTGACCAGCGTCTGAGAGAGGGGAGAACTCAACCGTAGACCTCTAGCCCCTATCCAGTCCCAGCTCCGAGTCCCCACCTTTATCCTCGCCTGGCTCCATCGGAACCCATGCAGATTGGACGCATCTCCCAGGCTGAGAGAGACCGTCGGATGAGGAGCGACGCTGTCTATATTGCAGCAACCGGGCCATTTCCGTTCCACGTGTCCCGGGCTCCAGGGAACGCTCTGTCCCGTACAGACCCGGGGGAACTATAACGGAAACATAACCTCCTCCCATCCGTCCAACTCCCGTCTGCTCATTCCAGTCACCCTCTCCTGGGACAACCACAAGCTTCACCCCTTCAAGCCTTGGTAGACTCTGGGCCACCAGGTAACTTCATGGATGGTGTCTGGGCGAAGGAGAATGGCGTTCCCTCTGAACCTCTAAGTGAACCCATGAGGGTCACTACATTGGATGGAAGCCCTTTGGGATCTGGACTTGTCACTCATGTCACTACCTCCTTGCGACTTTCAGTTTTACAACATCAGAATTGATGAACTTTCATTTGATCTCTGTTCCGAGTTCCCTCTCGTCCTTGATACCCTGGCTACAGCCATAACCCTCACATCGACTGGTCTGTGGGCACTATCAAGCAGTGGGGTCCTGCGTGCCAAGCTACTTGTATTTTCCAGAATTCCCGAGTTCTACTCCCGAGTCTTTGTGAATCCATCGACCTGACCCGAGTTCAGTGTTACCATGACCTCAAACTGGTGTTTAGCAAACAGAGGGCCACCATGCTACTACCCCATAGACCTTACGATTGCCCCATCGACCTGTTTCCGTGCACTTGCCCCCCAGGGGTCGGATCTTTTCCCTATCTCCACCCGAACGAGCTGCTATGGATACCCCATCAAGGACGCCCTGGAGAGCAGGCCTCATGCGTCCATCCACCTCCCGAGTGGAGCAGGGTTTTTCTTTGTGGCTAAGAAAGACGGTGGATTACGTCCTTGCATCGACCACGGGGGACTCAATGCCATAACCGTCCCGTAAACTGCTACCCGCTACCCCTTATGGCCACAGCCTTCTGGAGCTGCTCCAGGAAGCAGTTGTTTTCACTAAGCTTGACCTGCGGAACGCCCATACCATCTTGTGCGGATCAGACCTGGTGACAGGGAAGACCGCTTTCAACACGCCTACTGGTCACTATGAATACTTGGTGATGCCTTCGGCCTGACCAACGCCCCAGCGGTGTTCCAAGCGCTCATAAACGATGTGTGCTTAGGGATATGCTTAACATATTTGTGTTCGTTTACTTGGATGACATCCTCATCTTTTCGAGCTCCCTTCAAGAACACACTAAGCATGTCAGACAAGTACTCAAACGCCTCCTGGACAGCCATCTGTACGTTAAGCCGGAAAAATGTGAATTCCATTCATCCAGTACAATTCCTGGGATTTGCCTAGTGGAACCCGGTGGAGTCCAAATGGACCCCAGGAAGGTAGGGGCGGTAGCGATTGGCCCACCCCCAAATCCGTTATGAAGTTCAGCGTTTCCTGGGCTTCACAAATTTTACCGCAAGTTCATCAAGAACTTCAGCTTGGTGGCAGCCCCTCTCTCAGCTTTAACCAAGGGTGGCAATGCAAGGTTTTTGTGGGAAGAGAAGCTGAGACGGCGCTTCCAAGGACTCAAGCAGCGCGCGTTCTCTCTGCTCCATCCTGATACTACCGACTACGGATGAACCATTTGTGGTGGAGGTAGACGCATCAGAGGTTGGTGTTGGAGCTGTCCTGTCTCAGAGGGGTGAAGACAAGAAGCTTCATCCGTCGCTTTCTTCTCACACCGGCTTACCGACTGGAGAGGAACTACGATGTGGGGGATCGTGAACTCCTAGCGGTTAAGATGGCATTGAAGGGAATGGAGACACTGGCTCGAGGGGGCTTCTCACCCGTTTCAAGTGCTTACGGACCACAAAAATCTGGAGTATATCCAGCAGGCGACGGTTGAACTCTAGACAAGCTAGATGGTCTCTTTCTTCAATCGATTCCAGTTTATCCTCACCTATCGGCCCGGGTCGAAGAATCTCAAACCGGATGCCTGTCCCGAGTCACGCTCCTGCCATTCGAGATGACACGGACATGCCTGTCCTTCCTGCTGCTAAGATTGTGGCTCCGATCTCACGGGCAAGTTGAGGATACCGTGAGACGTGCTCAAGCTAGCGAACTGGACCCGAAGGAGGTCCTGCCAATCTGTTGTTTGTCCCCAAGGCAGTGAGGACTCAGGTCCTTCTGTGGGGGCACTCCTCGCCTCACCTGTCATCCGGGCGTAGGTCGCACCTTGGAGTTCATCCAGCGTAAGTTCTGGTGGCCTACCATAAGAGAAGATGTTGCCACTTTCGTCAATGCCTGTCCCGTGTGCTGCCAGGGCAAATCTTCTCACCTCCGCCTCAAGGACTCCTTCACCCTTTACCTGTTCCCCACAGACCCTGGTCCCATATCTCATTGGACTTTATTACTGGACTTCCTCCATCCCATGGCAATACTACTATCCTAGTCATAATCGACAGGTTTTCAAAGGCGGCCAGGTTCGTCCCTCTGACTAAGTTACCTTCTGCCAAGGAAACGGCTGAGTTGGTTATTAATCATGTGTTCCGAGTCTTCGGCATTCCTCAAGATATGGTTTCTGACAGAGGTCCCCAGTTCGCCTCAAGGTTTTGGAAGGCCTTCTGCCAACTCATGGGGGCTTCTGCCAGTCTATCTTCAGGGTACCATCCGGAGTCCAACGGCCAAACAGAGAGATGAATCAAGAGCTGGAAACCACCCTCCGATGTATGACTCGTGACAACCCGTCCACATGGTCATCCTTTATTGTTTGGGCCGGGCATCATCGCACAACACCTTGCGCTCCTCCTCCACTGGTATGTCCCCGCAGTGTCAGTTTGGCTATGCTCCTCCATTGTTCCCGGACCAGGAGGCAGAAGTCAGAGTGCCTTCAGCCTTGAAGTTAGGCAGACGCTGTCGGCTTATGTGGAGGAAGACCCGTCCTTAATCTTATGCGTTCCTCACAGAGGTACCAACAACAAGCCAACAGACGTCGCCGTCCCGGGCCTACCCTGCGCCCCGGCCAGAGAGTCTGGCTCTCCACAAGAGACTTACCTCTACGGGTGGAGTCTCGCAAGCTGTCCCAAAAATACATCGGTCCCTTCAAGGTTGCCAGGAGAGTTAACCCAGTTTCTTATCGCCTACACTTACCCAGATCCCTTAAGATTAATCCCACATTTCACATTTCATTGTTAAAACCTGTTGTTTTTCTCCCCTTGTCTCGGCAGACAGACCTCCCCCTCCTCCTCGTGTCATTGGAGGCCAGCCGGCTTATACCGTCCATCGGATACTGGATTCCCGCCGGGTGCAGCGGTCCTGGCAGTATCTGGTGGACTGGGAAGGCTACGTCCCGAGGAGCGCTCCTGGGTTCCTGCCAAAGACATCCTGGACCCTGACCTCATTCGTCAGTTCAGGGCCCTCCACCCTGAGAGAGCTGGTAGGAACGTCAGGAGCCGTTCCTAGGGGGATTCTGTCAGGATTTGGCCAGGGTTGTTCCGGGTTTTGGTCACTAGATGCCCCCATTGTGCTTTTTGACCTTATGTTTTTTCCCTTGTTCCCCATTATTATTTGCACCTGTGCCTCGTTTCCCCTGATTGTATTTAAACCCTTAGTTTCCCTCAGTTCTGTGCTCTGTGTTTGTATGTTAGCACCCAGCCCTAGTGTTCTGTGTATTCTTGTCGATTCCGGTGGATGCTCTTGTGGAATTCTGTTTTTGTTCTTGAGTATCTCTTGAGGCTTTTTTGTGCTATTCCTACCACCTTTTGGATTTGCCATTTTTTGTATTGAAGGACTTCTCCTTTTTTACTTTATTAAATACACGTCTTAAGTACTGCTGTGTCTGCCGCATCTTCTGGGTTCTGCTGACTATTTGTGGCTCAGTTGGTTAAGTGACTGTTTCTCACTCCGGAGACCCAGGTTCGTAACCGGGTCCTGACAGCTACCAAGGATATCTACAGAATAATGGCACCAAAGCTACTAAGGTTTCCTTTAAGTCAGTATTATACAAGACTGAGTAAAGCCATACTGATGTGTTTATATGAATAGCCTAAATGAAATGAACAATACTAGCAGGCAGGGACAGGAACTGATGCGTTCTTGAATTGTGTTGTAAATAATACATGACTTAAAAATGGCATGTTAGTGTTGTTGGGCATGTCTTACCATGTGTCCCAAATGGGACCCTATTCTCTATATAGTGCACTTCTATTGACCAGAGCCCATGCTAGTTATCTAGCTTGCTTTTGCTAGCTAATCTGTCCTGGGATATAAACATTGGGTTGTTATTTTAACTGAAATGCAAAAGGTCCTCTAATCCACCGATAAAGGGGTAAACCACGTTCGTTTCTAGTCATCTCTCCTCCTTCAGGATTCTTCTTCTTTGGACTTTATATGGAGGTTGGCAACCAACTTTAAGGTGCATTACCACCACCAACTGGACTGAAGAGGGAACATCAGTTCATATTTCAGTCACATGCTAACATCATCTCTTCTCTGCTCAGCGGTCTGGTTAGTTCAGCTCTTAGCTCTGTCAGGGTATTCGTGTGTGTGTGGTCACATGACAGTTCATGGCAGTTGTGAGTGACCGGTACCAGCTTCAGGAGCATGGCTTGACATAGACACCTTTCCATAACTGCACAGCCCTCCTGTAACATAGACTTGTTCTGTACCATGCTGTAAAATTAAATAGGCCTGGACATCCATAGAACATGTTACAGGATTATTCCATCTCCAGCCAACCAGCCCAAGGAACCTTAGTGTCATGCGGCGGAGCAGGTGAACCCAAGTGCAGACTCAAACGAGGAGACAGGGATATGGTAACTAAGGTATTTATTGAAAAGCGGGGGAGATGGGGTGCAGGCCAGGAGAAGCTCGGCGGGTAGCAGGGAACCAGGAACTGAGGCTGAGGCTGGGGCAAGGGGAGTAGGGGCAGGGTAAGCAGGTCTGGAGCAGAATCCAAGAAAGTAGTAGAGTGGGGGTCCAGGGCAGGAAAGCAGGACTGATGAGATGATGGGATTGGAGACAGGGACCAGAGTCAGAGCGGACAGATCTGTAGCGGAGAGAAAAGCAGCGTCAAGCTAGGGTAAACCAGGCACAACAGGATAACAAGCTCTATGCAACCAGTTTGAACCGCAGACTGACTGGGCAGATGCTACAAATTGGAAGTGTGGAAGTGGCAGGGCTGAATATTTGTAGAGAACTTGATTATGGAACAGGTTGCAGCTGGTGGGGATCTGCTCTACCTCCAGCACACCTGTCTCCACACACACACACACACACACACACACACACACACACACACACACACACACACACACACACACACACACACACACACACACACACACACACACACACACACACACACACACACAGAGAGAGAGAGAGAGGGGGGGAGCACTGGGGGAGTGGTGGCAGTAACACTTTATCATTTAATTTAGCAAAAGTGCAGGGCTGAAAATAAATGACACACAACACAAAGTGACTGACACAAGAATTGTGTATAGTGTGTATAGTGTGTGTGTGTGTGTGTGTGTGTGTGTGTGTGTGTGTGTGTGTGTGTGTGTGTGTGTGTGTGTGTGTGTGTGTGTGTGTGTGTGTGTGTGTGTGTGTGAGAGAGAGAGAGAGAGAGAGAGCGAGAGGTTGTGTGAGATTGTGTGAGTGGAGACAGGTATGCTGAAGGTAGAGCAGATCCCCACCAGCTGCAACCTGTTCCATAATATAGGTCTGGAATTAATTGATTCCTTGATAAAGATTAGCAAACAATAAATTATACAAATACTGAGCTACATTGGCAAGGAAAAGTATAAAATTTGATCTGATCTTCATATAAGTCACAATAATAGATAAACATAGTGTGCCTAAACTAATAACACACAAATTATTGTATTTTTCTGTCCATATTGAATACAACATTTTAACATTCACAGAGTAGGTTGGAAAAAGGTATGTGAACCCCTAGGGCTAATGACTTCTCCAAAAGCTAATTGGAGTCAGAGTCAGCCAATCTGAGTCCAATCAATGAGACAAGATTGGAGATGTTGGTTAGAGCTGCCTTTCCCTATAAAAAAAATACTCACAACATTGGAGTTTGCTATTCACAAGAAGCATTGCCTGATGTGAAATATGCCTCGAACAAAAGAGATCTCTTAAAACAAGATTAAGAATTGTTGACTTGCATTAAGCTGGAAAGGGTTACAAAAGTATCTCTAAAAGCCTTGTTGTTCATTTACATTTACATTTACATTTAAGTCATTTAGCAGACGCTCTTATCCAGAGCGACTTACAAATTGGTGAATTCACCTTCTGACATCCAGTGGAACAGCCACTTTACAATAGTGCATCTAAATCATTAAGGGGGAGGGGGGGTGAGAAGGATTACTTATCCTATCCTAGGTATTCCTTGAAGAGGTGGGGGTTTCAGGTGTCTCCGGAAGGTGGTGATTGACTCCGCTGTCCTGGCTTCGTGAGGAGTTTGTTCCACCATTGGGGGCCAGAGCAGCGAACAGTTTTGACTGGGCTGAGCGGGAACTGCATTCTCTCAGTGGTAGGAGGCGAGCAGGCCAGAGGTGGATGAAGCCGTGAAGCCCTTGCTTGGGTGTAGGGCCTGATCAGAGCCTGAGGTACTGCGTGCCGTTCCCCACAGCTCCGTAGGCAAGCACCATGGTCTTGTAGCGGATGCGAGCTTCAACTGGAAGCCAGTGGAGAGAGCGGAGGAGCGAAGTGACGGAGAGAACTTGGGAAGGTTGAACACCAGACGGCTGCGGCGTCTGGATGAGTTGTAGGGGTTTAATGGCACAGGCAGGGAGCCCAGCCAACAGCGAGTTGCAGTAATCCAGACGGGAGATGACAAGTGCCTGGATTAGGACCTGCGCCGCTTCCTGTGTGAGGCAGGGTCGTACTCTGCGGATGTTGTAGAGCATGAACCTACAGGAACGGGCCACCGCCATGATGTTGGTTGAGAACGACAGGGTGTTGTCCAGGATCACGCCAAGGTTCTTAGCGCTCTGGGAGGAGGACACAATGGAGTTGTCAACCGTGATGGCGAGATCATGGAACGGGCAGTCCTTCCCCGGGAGGAAGAGCAGCTCCGTCTTGCCGAGGTTCAGCTTGAGGTGGTGATCCGTCATCCACACTGATATGTCTGCCAGACATGCAGAGATGCGATTCGCCACCTGGTCATCAGAAGGGGGAAAGGAGAAGATTAATTGTGTGTCGTCTGCATAGCAATGATAGGAGAGACCATGTAAGGTTATGACAGAGCCAAGTGACTTGGTGTATAGCGAGAATAGGAGAGGGCCTAGAACAGAGCCCTGGGGGACACCAGTGGTGAGGGCGCGTGGCGAGGAGACAGATTCTCGCCACGCCACCTGGTAGGAGCGACCTGTCAGGTAGGACGCAATCCAAGCGTGGGCCGCGCCGGAGATGCCCAACTCGGAGAGGGTGGAGAGGAGGATCTGATGGTTCACAGTATCGAAGGCAGCCGATAGGTCTAGAAGGATGAGAGCAGAGGAGAGAGAGTTAGCTTTAGCAGTGCGGAGCGCCTCCGTGATACAGAGAAGAGCAGTCTCAGTTGAATGACTAGTCTTGAAACCTGACTGATTTGGATCAAGAAGGTCATTCTGAGAGAGATAGCGGGAGAGCTGGCCAAGGACGGCACGTTCAAGAGTTTTAGAGAGAAAAGAAAGAAGGGATACTGGTCTGTAGTTGTTGACATCGGAGGGATCGAGTGTAGGTTTTTTCAGAAGGGGTGCAACTCTCGCTCTCTTGAAGACGGAAGGGACGTAGCCAGCGGTCAGGGATGAGTTGATGAGCGAGGTGAGGTAAGGGAGAAGGTCTCCGGAAATGGTCTGGAGAAGAGAGGAGGGATAGGGTCAAGCGGGCAGGTCGTTGGGCGGCCGGCCGTCACAAGAAGCGAGATTTCATCTGGAGAGAGAGGGGAGAAAGAGGTCAGAGCACAGGGTAGGGCAGTGTGAGCAGAACCAGCGGTGTCGTTTGACTTAGCAAACGAGGATCGGATGTCGTCGACCTTCTTTTCAAAATGGTTGACGAAGTCATCTGCAGAGAGGGAGGAGGGGGGAGGGGGAGGAGGATTCAGGAGGGAGGAGAAGGTGGCAAAGAGCTTCCTAGGGTTAGAGGCAGATGCTTGGAATTTAGAGTGGTAGAAAGTGGCTTTAGCAGCAGAGACAGAGGAGGAAAATGTAGAGAGGAGGGAGTGAAAGGATGCCAGGTCCGCAGGGAGGCGAGTTCTCCTCCATTTCCGCTCGGCTGCCCGGAGCTCTGTTCTGTGAGCTCGCAATGAGTCGTCGAGCCACGGAGCGGGAGGGGAGGACCGAGCCGGCCTGGAGGATAGGGGACATAGAGAGTCAAAGGATGCAGAAAGGGAAGAGAGGAGGGTTGAGGAGGCAGAATCAGGAGATAGGTTGGAGAAGGTATGAGCAGAGGGAAGAGATGATAGGATGGAAGAGGAGAGAGTAGCGGGGGAGAGAGAGCGAAGGTTGGGACGAGCGCGATACCATCCGAGTAGGGGCAGTGTGGGAAGTGTTGGATGAGAGCGAGAGGGAAAAGGATACAAGGTAGTGGTCGGAGACTTGGAGGGAGTTGCAATGAGGTTAGTGGAAGAACAGCATCTAGTAAAGATGAGGTCGAGCGTATTGCCTGCCTTGTGAGTAGGGGGGAGAAGGTGAGAGGGTGAGGTCAAAAGAGGAGAGGAGTGGAAAGAAGGAGGCAGAGAGGAATGAGTCAAAGGTAGACGTGGGGAGGTTAAAGTCGCCCAGGACTGTGAGAGGTGAGCCGTCCTCAGGAAAGGAGCTTATCAAGGCATCAAGCTCATTGATGAACTCTCCGAGGGAACCTGGAGGGCGATAAATGATAAGGATGTTAAGCTTGAAAGGGCTGGTAACTGTGACAGCATGGAATTCAAAGGAGGCGATAGACAGATGGGTAAGGGAGAGAGAGAGAATGACCACTTGGGAGAGATGAGGATCCCGGTGCCACCACCCCGCTGACCAGAAGCTCCTCGGGGTGTGCGAGAACACTGTGGGCGGACGAAGAGAGAGCAGTAGGAGTAGCACGGTGTTATCTGTGGTGATCCATGTTTCCGTCAGTGCCAAGAAGTCGAGGGACTGGAGGGAGGCATAGGCTGAGATGAACTCTGCCTTGTTGGCCGCAGATCGGCAGTTCCAGAGGCTACCGGAGACCTGGAACTCCACGTGGGTCGTGCGCGCTGGGACCACCAGATTAGGGTGGCCGCGGCCACGCGGTGTGGAGCGTTTGTATGGTCTGTGCAGAGAGGAGAGAACAGGGATAGATAGACACATAGTTGACAGGCTACAGAAGAGGCTACGCTAATGCAAAGGAGATTGGAATGACAAGTGGACTACACGTCTCGAATGTTCAGAAAGTTAAGCTTACGTAGCAAGAATCTTATTGACTAAAATGATTGAAATGATACAGTACTGCTGGAGTAGGCTAGCTGGTAGTGGCTGCGATGTTGACACTACACTAATCAAGTCGTTCCGTCGAGTGTAATAGTTTCTACAGTGCTGCTATTCAGGGGCTAGCTGGCTAGCTAGCAGGTTGATTGCGCTACGTTACCTTAAAAGAACGACAATAGCTGGCTAGCTAACCTAGAAAATCGCTCTAGGCTGCACAATTGTCTTAGATACAAAGACGGCTATGTAGCTAGCTAGCTACGATCAAACAAATCAAACCGTTGTACTGTACTAGTTTCTACAGTGCTGTTATTCTGGGGGCTAGCTGGCTAGCTACGTTAAAA